>NC_139029.1:10526655-10790160 GCF_964662115.1 Mustela nivalis | reverse complement strand
GGGGGTTGAAGAGGGGCAGAGGAAAAGGGAAAGGGAGAGAGTCTTAGACTGTGTACTGATGGCAGAGCCTGACAGAAAGCTTGATCTCACAACCCTGAGATCAGGACCAGAGCTGAATCCAAGGGTCAGACAGTCAGCTGTGTCACCCGTGTTCCCCAGGAGCAGCTAAGATATTTCTGAAAGAAATCAGGTTATATTCATCTTTCATGTACTCTTGCCATTAACCATCATTCCCTCTGTTTTGTAGCATTAGGAAATGGTTTCCCAGCATACGGGAAACAGCTAATTTTGTTAAACTTCACTAAGTAAATAAATAAATATAAAATTCACCAACGAACTGGAGAACCTAGAAGAAATGGATAAATTCCTAGAAACGTGATCTACCAAAACTGCAGGAAGAAATTGAAAATTTGAATATACCAATTACCAGCAATGAAATTGAATCAGTAATAAAAACTCCCAAGAAACAAAAGTCCAGGATTAGGCAATTTCACAGGTGAATTTTACTGAGCATTTCAGAAGAGTTCTTATCTATTCTTCTCAAACTATTCCAAAAAATAGAAGAGGAAGGAAAACTTCTGAATTCATTTTATAAGGCCAACATTACCCTGATTCCAAAACGAGTTAATACACAACAAAAAAAGAGAACTACAGGCCAATATCTCTGATGAACAGGGTGTCAGAATTCTCAACCAAATACTAACAAATCAAATCCAACAATGCATTAAAAAAAATCATTTACCACGATCAAGTGAGATTTATTCCTGGTATGCAACAGTGGTTTGATGCTCATAAATCAAACAGCATCAAAATCAAAATCAATCAGCATGATACATCATATCAGTAAGAGAAAGGAAAAAAACATAGGATCATGGGGTGCCTGGGTGGTTCAGTCAGTTAAGCACTCAGGTCTTGATCTCAGTGTCATGAGTTCAAGTTCTGCATTGAGGAATTTTTAAGTGGAGCCTACTTAAAAACAAAAAACAGGTGCCTAGGTGAGCGTCAAGCTCTTGGTGTCTGCTTGGGTCATGGGATCAAGCCCTGCTATGGGCTCCACGCTCAGCTCAGAGTCTGCTTGTCCCTCTCCCTCTCTCTCTGCCCCTCCACCAGCTTGCACATGCTCGTGTGCACGCTTACTCTCTCTCTCTAGAGCAAATCAATCTTTGGGTGGAAAAAACCCAGAAAACAAATGAAAAAAAAAAAACCCGTATAATCATTTCAATAGATTCAGAAAAAGCATTTCACAAAGTATAACATCCATTCCTTATAAAAAAAAACTCTTGACAAAGTAGGTTCAGTGGGAAGATACCTCAGCATAATAAAGGCCTTATATGAAAAACCCACAGCTCACATCATACTCAAAGGGAAAAACTGAAAGCTTTTTCTGTAGGGTCAGGAACAAGACAAAGATGTCCACTCTCACCACTTTTATTCAACATAGTAGTGGAAGTCCTAGCCACAGCAATCAGACAACAAAAAGAAATAAAAAGCTCCCAAATTGGTAAGGGAGAAGTAAAACTTCCCTGATTCACAGATGACATAATACTATAATTACAAGGCTGTAACAGTCAGAACAGTATGGTACTGGTACAAAAATAGACACATAGATCAATGGAACAGAATAAAAGCTCAGAAATAAACCCATAGTTATAATGGTTAATAAATATGGGATTTAACCTTTGACAGAGGAGGAAAAAATATTGCAATGGGAAAAAGACAGTCTTTTCAACAAAATGATGTTGGGAAAACTGGACATCTACATGCAAAAGAATGAAACTGGATCTTTCTTACACTACACACAAGAGTAAACTCAAAATGAACCAAGGATTTGAATGCAAGGGGCACCTTGTCCTTACTTGGGAAAATAGAAATTTGTTGACCCTATGTCAGTCTAAAAAAATTGCTGATTTGTGAAATTCATAAGTCTGGGAAACCATTGTGATACGATCTTTCCACAAAAGGCTAAAGAATCCTGGCCTGCAGTGGTTTTTACATACTCCTCTCTCATTGTCAGAAGGAAAATGCATAATGGCAGAAAAATCTGAACATCTTAAAAGTAGTAGTGATGGGGCGCCTGGGTGGCTCAGTGGGTTAAAGCCTCTGCCTTCAACATGGGTCATGATCCCAGGGTCCTGGGATCAAGCCCCGCATGGGGCTCTCTGCTTGGTGGGGAGCCTGCTTCCTCCTCTCTCTCTGCCTGCCTCTCTGCCTACTTGTGATCTCTGTCAAATGGATAAGTAGAATCTTTAAAAAAAAAAAAAAGTAGTAGTGATTTGGGCGCCTGGGTGGCTCAGTTGGTTGAGCATCTGCGATCAGTTGGTTGGTGATCCCAGAGTCCTGGGATCGAGCTTCCTGCTCAGCAGGGAACCTGCTTCTCCCTCTGCCTGCTCTGCGTGCTGCTCCCCCTGCTTGTGCTCCCTCTTTCTCTGACAAATAAATAAAATCTTAAACAAAAATAAAAATTCCCATTTCATGCCTGTTTCTAGCCTCCATCTTCCAGTTTTATTAGTCTTTAGCCATCTGAACTGTTTTTGTTTTTTTTTTAATTTTACTTTTTGATATGAAGTGTTTTTTCCCCCATCAGAATATGTAGGAATTAATACGTAGGTTTTGTCATTCGCTTTATTTATTTATTCTTTTAAATTTTATTTTATTTATTTGACAGAGAGAGATCACAAGTAGGCAGAGAGGCAGGCAGAGGGCGAGGGGGAAGCAGGATCCCTGCTGAGCAGAGAGCCTGATGCAGGGCTCCATCCCAGGACCCTGAGATTATGACCTGAGCCGAAGGCACAGGCTTAATTAACCCAGTGAGCCACCCAGGCGCCCCTTGTCATTGACTTTAAAATGAATTCGTAAAGTTGTATTTGCTTATTTGCTGATCTTTTTTATGGATGCAGAAAACGAATTTCTATTATGTCCTAAGGGGAGAGGAGAAGGCAGACAGACGCTGCAGTGGAGTAATTCCTGGTACTGCTGGCAGGTAGTTAGTATTGTGGGAGCAGAGAGGAAGAAGTAGGTAAGTTCTGAGCCTTTCTGTAGCCTGATGGAGTCAATTTTGAGTTAATACAGTTTACTACGGTTATAGTATGGTTATTTGCCCCTTTTGCATTTTTCTTTCTTAAATACTACTTTCTAAAGATTTTATTTATTCATGAGAGACAAAGAGGCAAAGGGAGATGTGGGCTCTCTGTGGAGCAGGGAGCCTGATGTGGGACTCGATCCTAGGACTCCAGAATCATGACCTGACCCTGAAGGCAGATGCTTAACCAACTGATCCACCCAGGCACCCTTAAATAATTATTTTTGAGAAGAAAAAAATTTCCAAACCCAGAATAATACACCTTTTAATGTACCTTTTTTCCCCTCTAACCCCTCTCTGATTCATACTGTACTTCAAATGAAAGCACTTTGTTTAAAATTACTATGTGTTAAAGTATTGCAATCCTAATTATTCTATATTTTGTACATTATCATTGTCTTTTCTTAAAACCCAAAAATTTAAGCTCTCACAAAATACAAATTTGAGTATTCAAGTTCTGTTGTATTCTTTCTACCAAATGAAACAGTTTGTTGAACCTAGAATGTGTAGTTCCTCCATATGGGATTTTCAGATCCTAGAGTATTTCCATTCGTGATATGAAACCAGTACATTTTCTTGACCATATACTTGGTAATGACAAAGGCCTTTGCTGCTACATATGAATATGGAGAATGCCCTGAGACCTGGTCCATTTCTGCTACTCTATAAAAGTCTAATAATCAGTCATTGTAGAGAATGAAAGTATACTAAGTGGGTAGTTTGGGAAAATATTTTTCGATTTCATTAAAGCAGATCTTAGATAACCCAGTGATGAGTTAACCACTTTAAAAAAAGCTTACTGCAGCTGATATCTCTTACTAGGTTTGGAATGCTTTGTAGAAACAGCGCTCTGAATTTGCTTGTCAAAATAGCTCACAGTTTGCTAATAGCAATAGTAGTTATGCCAAATGACTCTATTTCTAGACTTAGTCAAAACATTGACTGTCAGGAACCAAGGAGTCTCCAGATTATGAGCTTTTGTTGATATAGATAAAATATTAAGTAGTATGTGCAAATGGTGAAAAAATAGTTTTACCCTTTGTCCTAAAGATGATTCCATAGCAAGAATATCATTTTAAGAGATACGTCTTTATCCCTCCACCTTCTCCCACTTCATTCTCTGCAGTCCTACCTATTCTTGTCTTTGTGTAATTTCCTCCTCAGACTAGTTGGAAGCCATCTCCTCCTTCCCTGAACTGCTAAAGCTTGTTTGTATCACAGGTCTGTCCTGTGTTGGTATTCATTATTTATGTGTCTTTGGCTCTCACCAGGTTAATGTCCTTAAGAGGAAATAGTGGCATATCCTCCTTTTTTTTTTTTCTTTAAGATTTATTTATTTATTTATTTATTTGAGGGAGAGAGAGAACATGCATGCAAGTAGGGGCAGGGGCAGGGGGAGAGAATCTTCAAGCAGACTCCCTGCTGAGCATGGAGCCCCGTGCAGGGCTCCATCCTTGACCCATGAGACCATAACCTGAGCTGAAACCAAAATCAGGTGCTTAACCGACTGAGCCACCCAGGCACCCTGGAATGTCCTCTTCTTTTTAACTCCCATGGGATGTAAGCACAGTATTTTCATGTATAGTAAATGTTCCATTGATATTTATTGAATGCATGAGGGTGGAGATTTGTGTTTTACCGTTTTCTTTTTTTTTTTTTTTAATTTTTTTTTTTTTTAAGATTTTATTTATTTGAGAGAGAGAGACAGTGAGAGAGAGCATGAGCTAGGAGAAGGTCAGAGGGAGAAGCAGACTCCCCATGGAGCTGGGAGCCTGATGTGGGATTTGATCCTGCGATTCCAGGATCATGACCCGAGCCGAAGGCAGTCGTCCAACCAACTGAGCCACCCAGGCATCCCTGTTTTACCGTTTTCTATAACTTACTCATTTGAGTTAGTAGAATGATAATGTGGTATATTAACAAGGCTTGTTATCATCTTAGATTGAATCATATTGTGGCCTTCGTTTAACAGTATTTTATATTTTCAAGAGTAATATCTGATACCTTTTAGCTAACATGAGTGCTGCTGAGGTGGGTGACTTCATGAGTCCACATTAACTGTGTGCAAGGTTGCTGCTTTGCTCCTGAACCTCAGAAGCCCTCATATTGCAGATGACTGTGGGTGCTTTTCCATTCAGTCCAGCCACATGTTCTTCAGTGAAGTCTCAGTGCTTTATCTTACTGTCACTGAGAGGTTCCCCTGTTGCATTCTCTTTTTTAGCTTTTTGAAATTGTGAAGAATAAACTTGATTGCATTTTAAGCCTTCAGCTTCCTTTTAGTAAGTGAAATGTATTTTGATTTTCATAAAGACATGTTTATTCCAAGAGGATTGTCAGATGTCTAGTTCTGCGGAAATCAAAGGCACAGTTAATCAAATACTGTTCTAGGATTTGATAAAAACTTGTACTTGAGTAACAAAATAGTTTTATTCCCATCCTGAATTTCTATGAATTGATTTTAACTCTTCACAAGGAAATCAGTTTCCTTCAGGGAGTTCAGAGTTGTTGCTTGATAGCTGCCACCTTTACAGAATCTTCATAAAGTAGGGAATTTTCATTACTTAGGGGTAAAGAGGTTTTCCCACGTTGTTCTGTGTGGACCTATCCTAGATCATGCAGTGTTACAAGGAGAAACAGTAGCCAGATCTCCCTGTCTCGAAATCTTAACTTTAATTTATACTTCAGACGGGCAGGGTATATGTAATTTTTAAAAAAGATTTTGTTTATTTATTTGACAGAGAGAAAGAAACTCAAGAGATAAGGAACACAAGCAGGGGGAGTGGGAGAGGGAGAAGTAGGCTTTCCAGAGCAGGGAGCCCAATGGGGGACTTGATCCCAGGACCTTGGAATCATGACCTGAGCCGAAGGCAGATGCTTAATGACTGAGCCATCCAGGCACCTCCACTTTTTTTTTTTTTTTTTTTTTTTTTTTTAAATAAGCTCTATGCCCAATGTGGGGCTTGAGCTCTCTGAGGTGGAGTCACATGCTTCACCGACTGAGCCAGGCAGGTGCCACAAGGTGTTTGGATTTTTAAAAGTGATTTGTATTTAGTTGGATGTAGTCTCATAGTATACTATATATAGTATAGTGTAGTAGTATAGTATAGTATAGTATAGTAGGGATATTATTGGGCCAAATAAATGGTTTCTTTAGTACCACCCATCTTGACCCAGCAAAAGGTCATTGGGTATGGCTCCGGAATCTGGCGCAGACTCTCAGACCAGTGTACACCTTAAAAGGTCGAAACAAGGAACCAGAGAGTATGTTCATTCTGACCAGTAAAGTATCTTGGCAGCATCCAGTGACCTATAAGGGTAGGGTCTGCTATTCTCACATGTACTGATGATGTAATTTCTGGTATAAAATAAGGCAAAGTCAGCACAGGGGTGGTGTGAGTAGAAATTTCAACAAACCTTGGGCTCATTTGCATATCTAGTTCTAGCAAGACAAGATGGCTAGACATGGTCTCTGTCCTCAAAAGAGCTCAGATTCCAGTAAATTGGCTTCAGTTTGTGGTTTCTTCCAAAAACCTGGGGAAACTAAGAAGGTCTAACAAAAATGTGAAGGATGAGGAAGATTTCTATTAAAGCCTTCATGATCAGGTACCTGGCTGGCTCAGTCGGTAGAGTGTGTGACTCTTGATCTCAGGGTTGTGGGTTTGAGCCCCATGTTGGGTGTAGCGATTACTTTAAAAATTAAAAAAAAAAAAAAAAAAAAAAGACTTCAGGAAAACTGGGGTTCCTGGCTAGCTTAGTCTGTACAGGGTATGACTCTTGATCTCATGATTGTAAGTTTGAGCCCCGCATTGGGTGTAAAAATTACTTAAGAAATAAGATCTTTATTCCTTTTTAAAAGATTTTATTTATTTATTTATGTATCAGAGAGATAGAGAGAAAGCAGGAGCATGCACGCACGAGAAAGAGCACGTGCGTGCATAAGCAGGGGGACCGGCAGGCAGAGCAGGCAGAGGGAGAAGTGGGCTTTCCACTGAACAAGGAGCTTGATGTGAAACTCGATCCCAGGACCCTGGGATCATGACCCAAGCTGAAGGCAGCCACCCATCTGACTGAGCCACCCAGGCGTCCCAAGAATTAAGATGTTAAAAAAAGAAAAAAAAAAAAGGCTTCATGAAAACCACATTCAATGAGTTAACAACAGTTACGTGTGAATTGTTTTGTAGGGCTTTTTTTGGCATGAAAGGAACAAAAATTGTTTCAGAAGGCCTCCATATCCTGTGGGAATATGAGTGATGATTTCATTACCTAATCATGGAAGTGAAAATGAAGGACTGTGCAAATTGGTACTGGGCATGTAATTACAGAGGAATCGCATCTGAGCCCATTCCTGTGTATTCTCATTGGCATCTGTGCTCAGGGCCAAGATTGGAAACATGCCTTCAGGAGCATGGGGTTTGGTGCTTTTGTGGACAGGGAAATGGTTGAATGGGAGAATTACTTAAAACTGGTCGGTACAAAAGTGTGAGTCCCTTCATGTTTGCTTGCTAGTTGTACTTTGAGAAGATTTGGAAAGGGAGTAAGAAATTTTCTTAAAAAATTTTTTTAAAGATTTATTTATTTATTTTTTTGACAGAGATCACAAGTAGGCAGACAGGCAGGCAGTGAGGGAGGGAGAGAGAGAGAGAAAGCAAGCTCTGCGTAGAGCAGAGAGCCCGATGTGGGACTCGATCCCAGGGCCCTGAGATACTGACCTGAGCCGAAGGCAGAGGCTTAACCCACTGGCCACCCAGGCGCCCAAGAAGTTGTTTTTATTGGGCCAAACATTTATTTTTATTTTTATTTAAAATTTTATTTATTTATTTGTCAGAGAGAGAGAGAGAGTGCACAAGCAGGCATAGTGGCAGGCAGAGGCAAAGAGAGAGAAGCAGGCTCCCCACTGAGCAAGGAGCCCGATGTAGGACTCGATCCCAGGACCCTGGGATCATGATGAGCCAAAGGCAGTAGCTTAACTGACTGAACCACCCAGGCATCCCCAAACATTTCTTTTCTTTTTATTTTTTTTTTTAAGATTTTATTTATTTATTTGACAGAGAGAAATCACAAGTAGATGGAGAGGCAGGCAGAGAGAGAGAGAGGGCAGCAGGCTCCCTGCCGAACAGAGAGCCCGATGCAGGACTCGATCCCAGGACCCTGAGATCATGACCTGAGCCGAAGGCAGCGGCTTAACCCACTGAGCCACCCAGGTGCCCCCCCAAACATTTATTTTCTTGAGGAAAAAAACATTATTCTGTAAATAAGCTCTTATAGCCTATACTGATTAAGTTTGTTCTGAAGCAGACCCTAGCCTCACAATCTGCCAGACTGTTGAGTAAAGTCAGCTATGTGTAATTCAAATGTGAAAGATGCAGCCAAATTCAAGGAATCTGTTTCTTTGGATTCTTTTCCCTAGTAAATTTCAGAGCTGAAATTTCAGAGCTGAAATTTACAGGGGTTAAAAATAGGAGAAAGTCAATATATTAGGGAAGATAGCCAGTGGGCAGTGAGAAATGATAACTTGCAGGGGAAAGAATAAGAGGAAATATGGGAAGTAATTTTTTTTCCCAGTAGTAAATGTGCCTTTTTTCTTTTTTGCCAGAAAAAATTTTTAATTTTTGTTTTATATTTTATATTACTACTCTTATTTTTTTTTAAGATTTTATTTGTTTGACAGAGATCATAAGTAGGCAGAGAGGCAGGCAGAGGGGGGGGGGAGCAGGCTTGCCGCTGAGCAGGGAACCCGAAGCGGGGCTCGATCCCAGGACCCTGGGATCACAACCTGAGCCGAAGGCAGAGGCTTAACCCACTGAGCCACCCAGGTGCCCCTATATGACAACTCTTTGGGGTAGGAATTAGGACTGGAAATGGAAAGGCCTTCCTCTAGTGAGTTAAGCGTGTGGAAAAACAGCTCACCCAATATGGGGGTAACTAACTAGGATCATTTAATACAATTACAGTAAACCTGTAGTAAACAGTGCTCTACTTTTGGGGAATGGAGGAGATTGCCGCCACCTTCCCTCTGCCATTGTCCTTCTTTCCCCAGCTAGGAGAACTTAGGCTACCCCACTACTTCCATTAGCTACCAGTCGTTTACCACCTCATTAAGATTCTAGCAGCCACTTTGCTAGGACACTGTAGTATCGTGAGCCAATTTGATAGATGAGTTTCTTGGAAGCTACTTCATGAGCTGATTCATGTTTTCATTTTCCTTAATGTGATCATTCTTCCAGTGTTTATTTATCTTTTAAAGATTTTATTTGACAGAGAGATCACAAGTAGGCAGAGAGGCAGGCAGAGGTGAGGGGTGAAGCAGGCTCCCCGCTGAGCAGAGAGCCCGATGCAAGACTCAATTCTAGGATCCTGAGATCATGACCTGAGCCAAAAGCAGAGGCTTAACCCACTGAGCCACCCAGGTGCCCCTGGTTTTTAAGATGTCATACATAATTCTTATATAAATTACAGGAGTGGTAGAAATGAGAGGGGAAGGTTTCTGTTCTTTGCTCTCCCCACCCCCCCTCATCTTTTGGAACATTTCAGATATCTATATCTATATCTTTACATTTATATTTATATTTATATTTATATTTATATTTATATTTATTTTAAGTAATCTCTACACCCAGTGTGGGGCTCGAACTTACAACCCCAAGATCAAGAGTTGCATGCCCTACTGGCAGCCAGCCAGGCAACCCTGGAACATTGCAGATCTTTCTCAAAGCCCCAAGTATATTTCAAGAGTCCTCTTCTCTTCCCATTATTTTTTATTCTTTGCATCAGTGTTAGAGGGAATGCTGGAAATTTTAATGTCCTAGTGAGTGATCTGGATAGTTGTGTATGGTCAAGGGGAATAGATTTATTGGAAAATAAGAAAATGAATTCAGATGTCCTTTCAGGAAAGAACTTGCTGCCCATCTGTAAGGAGTATAACTAAAGAAATCCTTTAGTCCCTTCATGGTGGGCCTCAGCTTTGGAGGAACTCCCAGCCAGTGGCTGAGCAGAGCCTGGGTGGCTCAGTGGTTTAGGCCTCTGCCTTTGGCTTGGGTCATGATCTCAGAATCCTGGGATCGAGCCCCACATTGGGCTCTCTGCTCAGCAGGGAGCCTGCTTCCCCATCTTCTCTGCCTGTAGTTCCTTGCTGTATTCCATTGTATTAATTTCACTGTGTGAATGTACCACAATTTATCTGTTACGTTATTGATGGGCATATATATCTCTTTCTGGTTTTTGTTTTGTTTTGTTTTACTCCCTGGATCTATTTTGATGCAAGACAATGTAAATATTGCCTTGAATATGGTATTTTAGCTAGTTAGGCCTATTCTTGGAATATTTGTTTTCCTCTTAAGTGAATTGCCTTGTATAAAATCTAGAAATTTTTTTTTTAAGATTTTATTTATTTATTTGACGGAGAGAGATCACAAGTAGGCAGAGGGGCAGGCAGAGAGAGAGAGAGGAGGAAGCAGGCTCCCTGCAGAGCAGAGAGCCTGATGCGGGACTCAGTCCCAGGACCCTGAGATTATGACCTGAGCTAAAGGCAAAGGCTGAACCCACTGAGCCACCCAGGTGCCGGAAAAACTTTTATTTTTAAAGGTTTTATCTATGTATTTGACAGAGAGAGAGATCACAAGTAGCCAGAGGCAGGCGGGGGTGGGGGGGTGGGAGCAGGCTCCCATGCTGAGCAGAGATCCGGATGTGGGGTGGAGTCCCAGGACCCTGAGATCATGACCGAAGCCAAAGGCAGAAGCTTAACCCACCGAGCCACCCAGGCGCCCCTAGAAAAACTCTTTTTTTTTTTTTTTAAAAGATTTTATTTATTTATTTGAGAGAGAGAGATAGTGAGAGAGAGCATAAACAAGGAGAAGGTCAGAGGGAGAAGCAGACTCCCCATGGAGCTGTGAGCCTGTTGTGGGATTCAGTCCTGGAACTCCGGGATCATGACCTGAGCCGAAGGCAGTGGACCAACCAACTGAGCCACCCAGATATCCCTAGAAAAACTTTTCTTAATCCACGTCCTCAGAATGCTCTTATTACTCTTTATAGGACCCACGGTTTGTTTTTTCTTTGAAGTTTGAGGTCTTGAATCATGCCTAGGGGGAGTCTAGTTGCTATACCCTTTGCTGTTTGCCAGTCAGGAATTTGTCTTAGAAGAGCTGTTAGAGAACAGTCTTCTAGTTTTATGGTTGTACTAAAACTTGACTGTCATTCTGGTTTACAGTGAGAGAAACAGTACAGTCAGAAGCCTGTAAAGATTTGTTAGATATTTGGGATGGGCTTGGTATATGAGCTCTACCTGTCAAATGAGGATGGCTCACAGCTAGTGTGGGAAAGGGCTGAGGAACAAATTTCACATTGAGGGTCTGAAAGACATCATGTGCAGCTTGAATGTGTGTGCCTGAGTTGTTTCAGAGCTTCTGACAGTGTATACTGATGTTTGTGCATTTCCTACCATAGCTGTTTGAGTGGAATGTCATGGCCAGCTCCTCGGACAGTGAAGATGACAGTTTCATGGCTGTGGACCAAGAAGAAGCTGTGCTGGAAGGGACAATGGAGCAGGATGAGGAGCCCCACCCAGCACTGGAGGCTGAGGAGACAAGACATAACAGGTCCATGTCTGAACTGCCAGAAGAGGTTTTGGAGTATATCCTGTCCTTCCTTTCACCATACCAGGAGCACAAAACTGCAGCCCTTGTCTGCAAACAGTGGTATCGGCTTATCAAAGGTACTGTGGACAGTGGAAAGGCTTATTTATTTATTTAAAATCTGTTCTAATGATTTATTTTTGAATTCCCACTTTCATTTTCACTATTCTCCCTGAAGTGTATCATGGTTCTAAAATTTAGTGTAAGACAATTAACTCTGTACATTTTCCTTTTCTCTTAATTTTGGCTAGTGTTATGAACAGCTTGAATTTTGTGATATTTAATCCCACTTGTAGTATTTTTTTTTTAATTAAAATTTTTTTGGACAGACAGAGATCACAAGCAGGCAGAGGCAGGCAGAGAGAGAGAGAGGAGGAAGCAGGCTCCCCGCAGAGCAGAGAGCCCAATGTGGGGCTCGATCCCAGGACCCTGGGATCATGACCTGAGCCGAAGGCAGAGGCTTTAACCCACTGAGCCACCCAGGCGCCCCCCCACTTGCAGTTTTAAAACGAAGATTCTTTTTCTGCATATTCTTAGAGTAATCTGGTAAATTGTATTGTTCTTGAATTGGCGAAGTAGGGATGGACATGGGGTAACAGTTAATGAACGTTAATGTACCTCGTACTGTTGTTGGGCAGTGTAGTGGATACAGACTCTGAATTAGATGAAGAAATGGAGTGTGAGGCATAGTTAAGTATGTTAGCCAAGGTCACCCAGGTAGTAAATGGAGGATCAAACACTCAACATTCAGGTAGTCTGGGTTTAGAGTCCATGTTCTCTATGAGGATATCATTGTGTTTCTTAAAGTAGCTAACTGTGGCAAATGTGGAGTTGTACAAGCATTTACTGTTTAATTTTATCTCAAGCAATATGGGCTCTATGCATGTCTTTAACATTTAAAAATGAGTTTCTCCTGTTTTTCCATCATTTCCTAATCAAGATTTCAACTCTGGCTAAATGTTGTAGTTACTAGGTGTACTATATTTTGAATTAACAGAGAGCAGGTAATTGGCTTCATTAGGTGGTTGGTTTTTTTTTTTTTTTTTTAAAGATTTATTTATTTCAGAGAGAGAGAGGAGAGGAGAGGGCACAAGCAGGGGGAGTGACAGGCAGAGGGAGAGGGAGAAGCAGATTGAGCATCCCGGGAGCCCGATGTGGGGACTTGGTCCCAGGACCCTGGGATCATGACCTGAGCCAAAGGCTTAACCAACTGAGCCACCCAGGCACCCCAGGTTTTTTTTTTGTTTTTGTTTTTATTTTTTTAAGATTCATTTATTTATTTGGGAGAGAGGAATGAAGGGGCAGAGAGAGTCCTAAGCAGACTCCATGCCGAATGTGAGCCTGGGAGCCTGATTTGGGGCTCCATCCCAGAACCCTGGGATCATGACCTGCCCTGAAGGCAAGCACTTAACCCACTGATCCAAGGCTTGGTACCCATGACGCCGAGATCGTGACTTGAGCTGAAACCAAGAGTTGGGCTCAACCGACTGTGCCACCCAGGTGCCCCTTGACTTCATTTTAAGTGGAAAAGGCCTGTTTGTAAAATTAAGATATCAGGCCAGTTAAATAATCTTTGATCAAAGCAAGGCTTGTATCAATTTGTTCTTTCCTGGTGGGAACAGGCAGTCAGAGTTACAACAGAAAAACCTTTACATCAAACTGAGTTTTAAAATCTTTTCATCAGGGTGGTTCTTAGGAGGCGTGGGGTCATTGTCAGTTGCTCAGCATCCAGCCTGAAGACCGAGGACCATCTGTGCTGTAACTGCTTGTGGGCCCTGTGCTCGTTTGCTCACAACTGGTAATACTGGTGTGCACAGCCTGCTTCCACTTGTAGACTTAATCCCCAGGAGAGACTGGGAGCCTAACCTGTAGGAGTATATGGTTTCATCTCTAAAATAGAAGTGGAAGAATCACGTTCGAGGGACTGTGATCTAATGAAATACATGAATTTATTCTTAGGGGTTTTCTGTGGGGTTTTTCTGGCATTCCAATTATTTTGATATATTTTTTTTTAAGGGAGAGAAACCCTAACCTAGTACTCACAGCCTTAAATCTTCAGGGGGAAGGAAGTTACTGCCAAGACAGTTTCCCCCTGTCCTGTTCTTTCACTAGGTATCTGTCTTTTATTCCTTGCTGCCTTACCTCATTCCAGTATTTATAAATCTGTGTTACTTTCTTCATCAATGTATAGTTGGCAGTGCTGTCACACATTGAATATTTAATTCCTTTTTAAAATTTTAAAATTTTATTTATTTTATTTTTAAAAGATTTTATTTATTTATTTATTTATTTGACAGACAGAAATCACAAGTAAGTAGAGAGGCAGGCAGAGAGAGAGGAGGAAGCAGGCTCCCCGCTGAGCAGAGAGCCCGATGCAGGGCTTGATCCCAGGACCTTGAGACCATGACCTGAGTGGAAGGCAGAGGCTTAACCCACTGAACCATCCAGATGCCCCTAAATCTTTTTTTTTTCTTAAGATTTTATTTCTGTATTTGGGAGAGAGAGCATGAACTGGGAGTGGGCAAGGAGCCTGAGCCAAAGACAGACATTTAACCAACTGAGCCACCCAGGCATCCCTTAATATTTAATTCTTAATTGTGAGTTCAGCCAAGGGATAGTAATCATCATTGGAGAACATGTGTAAGTACTCTGATCCTGCATAAGGATCCACTAAGGTAACATGAATTTAAAAATGTGTAACATAATTTGTTATACTCTTCATTCAGAATGTTGCTCTTTGAAATAAGATAATCATTTCATGTGTTAAAAAGATAGATTGTTGGGGCGCCGGGGTGGCTCAGTAGGTTAAAGCCTCTGCCTTCGGCTCAGGTCATGATCCCAGGGTCCTGGGATTGAGCCCCGAATCAGGCTCTCTAATCAGCAGGGAGCCTGCTTCCCAACCTCCCACCCCGCCTGCCTCTCTGTCCAGTTGTGATCTCTGTCAAATAAATAAATATTTAAAAAAAAAAAAAAAGATTGTTCCAGAAACATTAAGCTCTCACTTTAAAAAAAAGGAAGATGGACTGGATATTTTAGAGTGGTTTTAGGTATACAGCAAAATTGAATTGAAATTTTAGGATTTCCCATATATCTCCCTATATACCCAAAATTCACAGCCTCCCCTATCAACATCCCCTGCCAGAGTTGTACATTTTTTACAGTTGATGAACCTCTTGGATCACTCATTGCCCACAGTCCACAGTTTACATTAGGGTGCACATTCTTTGGGTTTGAACAACTGGATAATGACATGTATCCACCATTATAGTAAAAGCTCTCAGTTTTAAAGATAGCTTTCTGTAGTTGTAAATTCATCATTTCATAATTCCCTGTAAGCTAATTATTATCTCTTCGTTTAAGATGGAATATGCTTGGGGTGCCTGGGTGGCTCAGTGGGGTAAAGCCTCTGCCTTCAGCTCAGGTCATGATCTCAGGGTCCTGGGATCGAGCCCCACATTGGGCTCTCTGCTCCGCAGGGAGCCTGCTTCTTTTCCTTTCTCTCTGCCTGCCTCTCTGCCTACTTGTGATCTGTCTGTCAAATAAATAAATAAAATCTTTAAAAAAAAAGAAAAGATGGAATATGCTTGGTTACCATGGTATAACCATAGGCATTAATGAATGCCTGTTATTTATATTCCAGACACTGTTTTACCAGCTCTTTCTCAGAAAACTAAACTATTCCCCCACCCTCTTTGTTTTGGAGTAAATAATACAGTTATTTTATTTTTACTTACTTATTATTTTTAAGATTTTATTTATTCGACAGACAGAGATCACAAATAGGCAGAGAGGCAGGCAGAGGGGGGGGGGGGGACACCGAGCAGAGATCCCAGTGTGGGGCTTGATCCCAGGACCCTGAGATCATGACCTGAGCCGAAGGCGGAGACTTAACCCATTGAGCCATCCAGGCACCCCTATTTATTTTTAAAAGTAAACTCTATGCCCAGTGTGAGGCTCAAACTCACAACCCTGAGATCAAGAGTCATATGTTCTACTGACTGAGCCACGTGCCCCTACCAATTATTTTAATGTGTTGCCCCATCATATGACATAAAGGGGAGCAGAGTTACAGTGCAAGCTAATTTTGTAACCTTGAGCTTAGTAACACTTAACCTCCCTGAACCTTGGTAAAGTAAAAGGAGTGGATTTTCTTGTTTTGAAATTCTGTTTTCCTTCTTTGAATGAAAAATCAGAGAAATTTAGAGTTCCTCAAAAAAAACTTAGGTCTGGGGCGCCTGGGTGGCTCAGTGGGTTAAAGCCTCTGCCTTCAGCTCAGGTCATGATCCCAGGGTCCTGGGATCGAGCCCCGCATCAGACTCCCTGCTCAGCAGGGAGCCTGCTTCCTCCTCTCTCTCTGCCTGCCTCTCTGCCCACTTGTGATCTCTGCCTGTCAAATAAATAAAATCTTTTAAAAAAAACAAAAAACTTAGGTCTTTTTACATATTTTATTTATTTATTAATTTATGAGAGAGAGAGAGAGAGACAGAGAGCGCACGCACAAGCAGGCAGAGTGACAGACAGAAGCGGAGGGAGAAGCAGGCTCCCTGTCAAGCAAGGAGCCCGATGCAGGACTGGGTCCCCTGATCCAGGGATCATGACCTGAACTGAAAGCAGCCTCTTAACCAACTGAGCCACCCAGACATCCCGGATTCTTAAGTCTTGTAAAAGTGATAAGATAGTTAATAGAGGCAGTTTTAATAATTTGATTGAAAAGTGAAGTATCCAGGCTGAGGCCTTTGTTATTTTGTCTTTAGGTGTAGCTCACCAGTGTTACCATGGTTTCATAAAGGCTGTCCAGGAAGGACACATTCAGTGGGAGAGTCGGACATACCCTTACCCTGGAACCCCGATCACTCAGCGGTTCTCACACAGTAAGTATTCACTGTGAGTGCAGAGGCCACCCTGCCTTTAGTCATATTTCTAAAAATTACATCAGAGGCATGTATTTTGTTTGACTTTTTAATGAAATGAATTCAAAATGAGGATTTATATTAATTTTATAATTACAGTCAGGGAAGAGTGTGAGCCTAGATACAGCATAGACACTCTGGTACAATTTTATATTTGGATTTTTCTAGTATCTGCTCCAAAGAGGTCAAGGTATTATCTTAGACTTCAACATCTGACGTCAGGTCAGAGGAAACAAAGGAAAGGAGTGCACATGGGTATTTCTGAGATCCTACTTTGGGAGTAGCCAGGATTTAGCACTAAGTCTTAACAATAATTCTTTATTTTAACATAGTATATGTTTAGCAAACACTGAATTTGACTGGGGTAACACAAAAATTTTTGAACACAAAGGGTATTAACTTTAAAATACAAATTTAAATAGTGAAATTATAAATCTTCTTAGTGTCAGGTGTTCAGTGTAATTATTCCACAGTTCTATAAATCACTCAGTGCTCATCATGATCAGTGTATATTTTTTGACCTCTTCAGCAGAAGGAGAGTTTATTGGTTATTCATGTTGCATAAAAATTACCACAAAACTTAGCAGCTTAAAACAACATTTCTTTTTTTTTTTTTTTTTTTTTTTTTTTTTTTTTTTTTTAAGTCGGAGATCTCAGGTAGGCAGAGAGGCAGGCAGAGAGAGAGGAAGGGAAGGAGGCTTTTGCCGAGCAGAGAGCCCAATGCGGGGCTCGATCCCAGGACCCCGGGACCACGACCTGAGCCGAAGGCAGAGGCTTTAACCCACAGAGCCACCCAGGCGCCCCACAACGTTTATCTTACAGAGTTCCTGAGGATCAGGAATTTAGGAGTGCTTTAGCTAGGAGCTTCTGGCTCAGGGTCTCTGATGAGGTTGCAGTCAGTCTGTCCGCCAGGGCTGTAGTCACCTGAAGGCTTGACTGGGGCCCAGGGGATCCGCTGCCAAGTTCACTCAAGTAACTGTAGACACGAGGCTTCGTTCTTTGGGACATGGACCTCTGTGTAGAGCTGCTAATTACTTGGCAGCTGGCTTCCCACAAAATGAACTGAGAGAGAGACACAGACATCAAGACAGAAGCCATGGTCTTTTTTAACCTCATCTCTGAAGTGAATACTGACTTTTCTGCTCAGTCCTTATGGTCACACAGAGATTGACCAGCGGAATAAATACCAGGAAGTGAGGACTGTTGGAGGCCATCTTGGAGGCTGGCTGCCTCAGACTGTATGTGGTACTCATATCCAGAGGGAATTCAGTCCATAATTACAATTTATTATTGTCTTTGAACTGAGTCTAAATAGATCAAAGGAACAGGCCAAACTATTCCAGTGTTTTCAGTTTTCTTGAGCTATTTTTACTTGTCCTGTTGTAAACCCCCCAAGACAGTGGATCTCAAAGTGTGATTCCTGGGCTTCTCAGGGAGGAGGGCATCTGTGAGACCCTTTCAGGGGTCTGCGGAGTCAGAACTGGTTTTGTTTAATTTAATACCTCTGCCTTGAGTCTTGCCCAGGCTTCAGCAATTTTACCTAGCATTGCTTTTGGACCATCCATGCAGATGTCAACATAGTGAAAGGGCCATTAACAGCAACTACTGAAAATTACCCCAAACCCAATGACTAGTACTACTAGTACTACTATTTCCTCCTCCTCCTCCTGCTCTTCTCCTCTTCCTCCTTCTCAATTTTATTACCTCAAACATAATTTTGAAAGGGTCTTGAATATTTTCAGGAATATAGACTCTAAATGAATTCTTGAAAGGAATATTTAATGAAATTACAGAAGAATCTATGTTAGGTTTGTTTGTTTTTTTTAAAGATTTTATTTATTTATCTGCCAGAGAGAGAGAGAGAGAGAGCGCACAGGCAGGCAGAGTGGCAGCAGAGGCAGAGGGAGAAGCAGGCTCCTCGCTGAGCAAGGAGCCCTATGTGGGACTCGATCCCAGGACACTGGGATCATGACCTGAGCCGAAGGCAGCCGCTTAACCAACTGAGCCACCCAGGCGTCCCTATGTTAGGATTTTTAATTTATTGCTCAAGGGGGTGTTAACTTCAGTTACCTACAGATATTTGGACTAAAAAGTGGAGACAAGGTTTCTAAAGACTTTTCAGATGATTTTTTGAAACAAGTAGTTTTAGAACCCTAGGTGAGGGAAATGGAGCGAATCTGGGTAAAGTAGAAACCAGACTGGCTAGTATTCAGGGGTGAATAATTATCACAGCAATAGTTCAGCTTTCTAGTGAGAGAAGAAGGAAATATTTTTCTGTTAACAGCTTTGGAAAGAGTATCACCACAAAATAGAGATAGTTATTTGAAGGGAAAATGGAAAGGAAAAGTGCAGCGAGTAAGCTCACAGAAATTCAGAGGTTGGTGGGTTTAGATATATGTTTTTAACCTTAAAATTTTTTCATATCTTCACTTGAAAGCCAAGAAAATGTGCCATAGATTTTTTTAAAAAGGGGCTGTGTCTCATTTCCTCCGAGCGCATCTCTCATTGTTCCCTTTCTCTCTGCGTGCTAACTGGCAGACTGAAGACGACTGTTACATGGGAAGTCGGCATTTTTCAGAATAGGTTAAAAACCAGAAATTCCTTCAGTGTCTTTCCTTAGCTCCTTCCTCTTCCTACTTTGTGTTTCTCCCCAGAGCCCAATTTTATTTCTTATTCTTGACTCATGTTGAGCTCAAGGTCTGCATTTCCAAGTCTTTGCTCATATTGCCACAGAGATACACAGATGTTTCCTATCTTGCCAGCTACTCGTGGCCCTTAGGAGTTTCCCCAGATGTTCTGCTCTCCATAGTTTAGTTAATGGCATTATCATTCTGTTGGTTACACACTTGAATTCTTGGATTTATCCTCACTTCTTCTCTTTCCTTCAGCAACAAAAGTCAAATCTTACTGATTCCACCCACTTCTGCAATCTCTCTTGTATCTTTTCTTATTTTTCCCATTACTCACTTTTATGAGCTAATCATTCCATCTTTCCTAAATCTTTTCTAAATGGTCTTTTTCTCTCACTTCGTCTAAAACTGCACTAGACACTTCTGGCACCCATCTCTGAAACTGGGGACAGTGCCACCTCCTAGGGCATTTGGAAATATGTAAGGTCATTCATTGCTCATTGGCTTGACTGGAGAGCAGTGCATGAATTTAGTAGCAAGGACCAGGATGCTGTCTGTCCTGTGGTGAATGGGATGCTCTTACACAAAGAGAATGGACCTGCCTAAAATGGCAGGAGCCCCTGTCCGGATCCGCTGCAAGTCTGAAACCTCTCCTCTGCCAAGAAAACTCAGCCTTTCTACACTGCATGCAGAAGTTTCCACTCCCCTGGACTTTCAGGGCCCTAGTATACTCTTTCAGCCTGAATCTCTGCCACATCCTCACACAACTAGGCTCCACCCACACAAGACTCCTTATTATGTCTTAAATTTCCTATGTCAGGGGTGCCTAATAGGTGGCTCAGAGGGTTAAGCCTCTGCCTTTGGCTCAAGTCATGATCTCAGGGTCCTAGGATCGAGCCCTGCATCAGGCTCTCTGCTTAGAGTTCTCTCTCTCTCTCTCTCTCTGTGTCAAATAAATAAAATCTTAAAAAAAAAAAAAATTTCCTACATCATGGCCTCGTTTGGATGCCGCGATTGCCTTCTCCCTTTCCCTCCTATTCCTTTTTCATCCCTGGACTTGTTTGTCCCTTGTTAATGGCCTGAACATGTTCTCAGAGATAAAGCCAAAAGCCACGTTCTTCATAAACTCCTCTCATATTTCCTGCATGGAGATTAAGCTCTTTCCTTCATCTACTTGTACACCCCTAAAACACTCTTTCTTCCTTCCTTGTACTGTTCATTACCATCTATCTGTCCCCATAATTGTCAGAGAGGCTGTATACGAAAGAAGAATTTTTTTTTTTAAAGATTTTATTTATTTGACAGAGACAGCGACAGAGAGCACAAGCAGGGGGGACATAAGTGGGAGAGGGAGAAGCAGGTCTCCCACCAAGCAGGGAGCCCGATGTGGGACCTGTCACAGGACCCTGGGACCGTGACCCAAGCCAAAGGCAGATGCCCAATGATTGAGCCACCCAGGCACCCCTGATAGAAGAACTTTAAACTTGAGAAGCAAGTCCCTTGGCTCTTATTTTTTAATTTTTATTTAGCAAATTTTTAAAAAAAGATTTTATTTATTTGACAGAGAGGGAGGGAGCACAAGCGAGCAGAGCTGTAAGCAGAGGGAGAAGCGGGTTCCCTGCCGAGCAGAGAGGATGATGCGGGACTTTATCCCAGGACCCCAACATAGGGCTCAAAGTCATGATCAGGAGTCACACACACCCCTGACTGAGCCAGCCAGGCGCCCCTCCTTAGTTCTTCTAACTCACAGTTTTCTCATCTGTAAAGTGTATATAACAAATTCTGTTTATGTCACAGCATTGCTAAGAAATTTAACCAAGGAAATGCTTGTTTTAACTGCAGAGTGGGGACGCCTGGGTGGCTCAGTTGGTTGGGCAGCTGCCTTCGGCTCAGGTCATGATCCCGGCGTCCTGGGATCGAGTCCCGCATCGGGCTCCTTGCTTGGCGGGGAGCCTTCTTCTCCCTCTGCCTCTGCCTGCCATTCTGTCTGCCTGTGCTCGCTCTCTCCCCCCCTCTCTCTCTCTGATAAATAAATTTTAAAAAAAAAATCTTTAAACTGCAGAGTGATTGGGTGTTGAAGGTGTCTGCTCCACAGGTGGTTGACTCCTGGAGGATAAGCAGGTTCCAGGTCTTAGACATCCTTGCACATTTCATGACATTTCTTTCAGAGTTGAAATCTATTGAATTCTGTGAAATTAAGTGTCACAAAGATGGAGCAGTACAGCTTCTTTCCTGCGTAGAAGCCTGGGACAAAAATGAAGCCAGTTTTCCTAGCTATTTGGCGATTGTGCGCATGACTAATCATGAAGTCTTGACTAACAGAGAATGTCCTTTTCAGATTGATGGAAGGATCTCTTAGAGTCCCTAGCCTCATGCTTTTAGTGTTTAGGTTTAGGCTGCACATAGGGTTGGGTCATTTCCTACCCATGCTAGTAGTGCCCGTGCAATAGCTAGCAGGCCCAGACTGGATAAGCAGCCTTGCTTGTTCCATAGTTACGTAATTACTTATCACATATGTCCTAGCTTGTAGATGTGAGACACTTGACAGCAAAGCTCTTTAAGCATGGGATAAATGCCTCAGGACCTTTCCCTGGAAACAAGTGGAAAACAAAAGAGAATTTAACATCTGAATGTGCAAAGGTTGGAGTTCAGTGAAATTTCTTAAGTGACTCCCAGGCATCATGGGAAATACGAAACAACTGGAAGACCTTGCACTGGAGAGGATTATACTGCAGTAGGCAATTGTGCTGGGTGCTGAAGAACTGCTTGCTGTGTGTTCATGTGAATATTTGACTTGCCTTTGAGTAGGGATTATTAGATATTAACTGGAAATAGATGTCTTGGAATAGTTATTCATGGAGCAATCAAACCATTTTAGAAAATTTGAAGAGATTTAGCAATTAGAATAAACATTCTTAATGTTACTTCTTAGCAGAATATTCATACTGTACTGTGAACTATAACTTTTGTATTGCACATTCCAGTGGTCTGGATGTTCTAAAAGAAAATGTGCTGTTTGGGTGGAGAATGCTGGTAAAAGGGAAATGACTACTTGAGTGCTGGTATTTGCTTAAATTCTTAATTTTTTCTAAAAAGCCCATTGAACTCATTGGGTCTCCCCACCCCCACCCATACCAACATGTAGGTGTCTTAAATAAAAATAGACAATAAACAAAAGTTTAGTAGGATGCTTAAAATTTTTGAGTGTATTATTGATGGCTATTTTCTCATTCCATTATATCTGAGTTCTAAACATAGCTGCCTGAATTGACTCCCTTCCTCTCCAAGCTTCGTTGATAATAACTGATAGGCATTGAGAATACAGTGTGTGTGAAACTTGTCGTTTCAGGCCTGCTAGGTTTGCAGAATTTGGGCTGTGCCTTCCTCTTCCAGAAACCTTTGTTTGCTAAAAGAGAAGCAGGAAAATGCCGATTGCCTTATTTTAGTATGGGATTAAAATACATGTGGCAAGGAGCTCATGGGGCCCAGCTGTTGGCTGAGGTTTCAGTCCAAATAGAGAAGAAGAAGAATGTGGGCTAGCTCTTTGAAAAATAAAGGCACCGTGCTCTTCTGCTATATGAAGGAAACAGCTGCCAAGAATTGGTCTTTGAAGAACGGTGAAACGTAAATGAGCCCTTGACTCTCTTAGTTATGGAATTGTCTTATTAAAGATTCTTATAGTGGACACAAATTAAGGTTCAGAAACCATAGGACATTGCTAATTTCTGTTCTGTAAGTATGGGTTACCAGGAGGAAAAGAATGTTCTTTCGTGCCTGGCACCAGTTGGTTCAGTTGAAAATTTCTTTCATGTTTGTTGGAGTGGCTAGTTAAAGACAGATAGGAAAAAACCAAGATGCTGAAGTTCAGCTCCATTAGTGGACATGGAAATGTGACTCTGGCAGTTAGGCTTTTTGTCTGAGGTCAGCTAAACTCTGTCCTTTGTTATTTGCAGTTCTTAACAATCTGAAGTATGGGCAGTGGACTTTCATAGGATTTTACTTCTTGATAGAATCTCTGCCTCTGCCTCTGCCTAGCCCTAGAGCATAATGATGTAGATTTAGATTAAATATGCAGCTGTACTGAAATTTTACTCATTGAGCACTCTTAATCTGAATTCTTGTGTGCTCTTGCTGGAATGATACTCTTATTTAATGACAACATTGTCAGTTTGCTTAGTGTGCTCAGAAATCACATTTCCATAGCCATTCTCTGGGCCTTGTTTTATTTTATACACACACACACACACACACACACATTTTAAAAAAATTTATTATTTTTTATAATCTCTACACCCAGCGTGGGGCCCAAACTCAGGACCCTGAGATCAAGAGTTGTATGCTTCTCCGACTGAATCAGCCAGGTGCCCCTCTCTGGGCCTTATTTTAAAGAGTAATAATGTGAGGGGTACCTGGGTGGCTTAGTTGGTTAAGCTTCTGCCTTTGGCTCAGGTCATGATCCTGGGGTCCTAGAGCCCCACATTGGGCTCCCTGCTCAGTAGGGAGCCTCCTTCTCCCTCTCCCTCTACCCCCTGGTTGTTCACACGCTTTCTCTCTCTGTCAAATGAATAAATACAACCTTTAAAGAAAAAAAAAAGAGTAATATAATATTAACCAATCTGAAGACAAGAGGCTGGTTATATAAAGATGGCACCTGGCAAAGAGTTGCAGAACACGTGAGATAATTGATCTTTGAATGATACGGGCTATAATTACAGTGTTAGAGGGGCTTCAGAGTTAAACATCAACTATGCATTTATTGTTTTCTTTCTAGGTGCATGCTATTACGATGCTAACCAGTCTATGTATGTGTTCGGAGGCTGTACCCAGAGCAGCTGCAATGCTGCCTTCAATGACCTCTGGAGACTTGACCTAAATAGCAAAGAGTGGATCCGACCTTTGGCTTCAGGTAAGAAAGAAAATGCCGATCTTTGTCCTCTTACCAGGTAACTCCCTGTGCATGGTAATTCTTTCTGGCTGTTTTGATGTTGGTCTCTGGTGCTGGGGCCCCAGGTCCTTTGTCAGATCTGCTGTGTAAATGCCAAAAGTAATGTGTTTGTATAAGGTCTTTGAAATAAAAATTTTTTAAAAAGCTTTATCCTGAGTACTGGTACACTGCCAGGATTGCTGGGCTACTGTGTGAATTCATTTGTGTGGTTTTCTCAAGTGCTTGCACTGGTGTGATATGCTTTTTGGTATGAAGTTGAAGTAAGAGCAGACACACAGCATCGTGAGAACTATAGCTGACTGACAGAAGCTGTTGTCCCAGGGCTGAGAGCTCTGAATGAGTATCTTTTGTTGTCGCCAGCTCAGATATTTGGGGAGTGTATGGAACATGCCTCTGCTGGTTTCTCTCAACAACCCAGAAGTGTGGGAAGATTCTTGAGTAGGTACATTCCTGCACAGCCCCACTGTGCCACGGTTCTAGCAAAAAGCAACTGTTTTTTTTCCTTTTTGACCTCGCCTTTCTTGAGGTGGGTGGGGGATTTGTTTTTGCACGCTTGAGGCAGGGCAGTTTGAAAAGACATAGCCACAAGATTGAAGGAGCTGGGGTGATGGAGAAATAGAGTCCACGAAGCATCAAGCACTCTCCGAGATTCATTGGCAAGCTTTCCCCGGACATTCATTTGGCTGTTCAAGGTCGGAATTCACTCTCGGACTAAAGAGACAGGTTTTCCTTGAGCAGATTCTTATTTAGGTCTTGATTTACTGCTTTGATTATTAGATGGGAAGTGACTTGGTATAGTAAAAAGTGCCCTGAGCTAAGAGTGAAGAGACCTGAGTTTCATTTCCTGGCAAAACAGCCAGTTCACCAGGTATCTTTGTACGGGTGACTGCATCTCTCTGGGATGAATACGGATTAGGACTAGGCGATTCTGTTTTATAGAGGGTTGGGAAGGCTGGTTTATGCTTCCCTTTTTTTCTGTGATGACTGCTGTGAATGTCTAGGCCAGAGACTTAAAACCTTTTTGAGATGAGGCTACATTTTGCTCCCCCAAAGCTGTAAACTCCTGTTCCTTCCCCTGCAGTAGCCTACTGACGGCGGGTATTCATTCACGAGTGGGGCTGGCATGCGTATAGGTGAAACTCTCTATTAAAATCATTAGAAAGATGACTAGGTGTTAATCTTTTAAAAATTTTGAAAGTTTGTACTATTTTAGGGCCCTCAGAATTGTGTGAGGGTTTCCTTTTCTAGCCCTCTGTCCCCTGTTGCACTTCGTGCAATATTAATATTTAGAATCACAGATTCAGAAATTTGGCTGATCTCTTCAGCTCAAGCATCCTGTTGCCACTGTACTTGGTGTCTAGGTCCCATTTCAGAGCAGCTTTGATTTTTCTAATCACAAAATACCAATATCATCTTTCTCTGTCTTGTAACCAAGCTTTATACCTCTGATGATTTGATATGGAGCTCTGGACTGTGGGACCTTCATAGCCTATTGCTTAGTTTCCCTTATTTCTCCCTGTAAGGTAGACATGGGACTTTTTATTAAAACCACTAAGGCTATGTTTTGAAATCCCCAAGGTAGAAGTATCAGAGAAATAACTGACTTTAAAAATACAATGTTAGGAGTGCCTGTGTGGCTCAGTGGGTTAAAGCCTCTGCTTTTGGCTCAGGTCATGATCCCAGGGTCCTGGGATCGAGCCCCGCATCGGGCTCTCTGCTCCATAGAGAGCCTGCTTCCTCCTCTCTCTTCCTGCCTGCCTCTCTTGCCTACTTGTAATTTCTGTCTGTCAAATAAATAAATAAAATCTTAAAAAAAAAAATACCATGTTAGGTGTGCCTGGGTGGCTCTGTTGGTTGAGCATCTGGCTCCTGGTTTTGGCTCAGGTCATGATCTCAGGGTCGTGAGATTGAGCCCCGTATTGGGCTCCATGCTCAGTGGGGGGAGTCTGCTTGAGATTCTGTCTCCCCCATCCCCTCTCCCCCGCTCTTGTGCATTTGCATGTGCTCGCTCTCAAATAAAAATCTTTCAAAAAAATAAAAATACAATGTTTGACTCTTTCCTTTTATAAAACATAGAAACTCCTGAAGGTTTGATTTTCTAACAAAGTGTCTCAAAGAGTCTGCTAGCCACTTCACTCTAATCTACAATTAAAGCCTAGTTTTAAAGGGGGGGGGAACAGCTATTTGAAATGTCTACTTTTTAAACAAACAAGCAAGCAATAGTTTTTAAAGAATCCTGTGAGATTTTCCTTCAGGCAGAAATCCCATGGGAAGGTTGCCTAAGGAAATGTTTCTGCCTGCTGTCATGAGTTCCAACCAAATTACTTCCTAACTGAAACATCAGTGAGTCTTTCTGAACAAAACACAGTTGTTGATATATGCCTTGGTGTGCCTGACTCACCCATTTTAGTGCATGGGGTTGGGTAGGTTGGAAGGTGGCTAAAGGGAGGGTGCGTGCCACCCTTCGGTGTCAGCTGTGAAGTCTTCTCACATGTGAGCATTGGTAAGCAGCGAGTATTCAAAGCACCAGCCTGAACAGGGTTCAGTCTCTGCTCGTGTAGTGGTGCAGAGAAGAGCATCCCATGAGCAGGAGGGGGCGGTCTCATTTTGGAGCAGTCTTTCTGGAGAGCGCTCCTGCATCAGGCGTCTTTTTCCTGTTCATTTGTTGATCCTGCAGATGAGACTGGGGCCTTCTCATTTTTGGTGACGTGAGCGGTAACCCGCTCAGGCTGCCATAGCAACATACCATAGACTAGGGGCATAAACAGCACAACTTTCTCTCTCATAGTTCCAGAGGCTGGGGGTCCAAGGTCAGGGTGCTGGTGAGGGCCGTCTTTCTGGCTTTCAGACTACCTTCTTGCTCTGTCCTCACCTGGAGGAGATTGTGTTCTGGTGCCTCATCCTCTTTGTAAGAGCATTAGTCCTATTATAAAGGCCTCAACCTCATAACTTCATTAAACCTGGTTATTTCCCAAAGGTTCTATCTCCAAAGGCCACCACACTGGTGTTAGGGCTTCAATATACGAATTTTGACAGGATACAATTCAGGCCGTAGCCATTAGAATTAATGTGACTTGCCCCTGAGTCCTTATTATTAGTTCCTTTTGAAATGGTAGAAGTGCTCCTTCTCGAGGGAATGTGGTAGTAACTGGTGTTAGAATGACAACTCACACCGCTAAGAGACTTCGGGAGGCCTGGCTGGCTCAGTTGGTAGAACATGTGTCTCTTGATCCCAGGGTCGTGAGTTCTTAGCCCAACATTGGGTGTGGAGCCTACTGAAAAACCAACCAAACAAAAACAAACAAATAGAGGCGCCTGGGTAGCCCATTCAGTTAAGCATCTGCCTTTGGCTCAGGCCCAGTGTCCTGGGATCAAGCCCCCATGTCAGGCTCCCTGGCCAGTGGGGAACTGCTTTTCCCTTGCCTCCCTGCTCTCGCTCTCTCTCTCTCTCTCAAATAAATAAATAAAATCTTAAAAAAAAAAAAAAAAAAAAGAAATGTAGAAAGAAAGCTGAGCGAGACCTACCTACAGCCAGTACTTCTCAGACATTTCCGGTGAAGTACCTCCTTCTCCCCTTACAGCTGTTGCTGCAGCCCCTCCTCTCATGAAGCTTATATTGTATTGGGGGAGAAACGAAAACAAATAGAAAGTATGAAGAGAGCAGGGAATGAGATAGAATAAGAGGGGAAGAGCTACTTTAAACAGGAGGCAACATTCTTTGCTGATTTGAAGGATAAAGAGTGGAGTGAGTGAGACCAGCATGTGGAAAGACCCCGGGACAGCAAAGAATGGAATGTATTGGAGGACCTGAAAGCAGACCTCTGTGGATGTAGCATGATGAGCAAGGAGTAGAGTGGTAGAGATGGAGTTGAGATGTAGACAGGAGCCAATTCATTCATACCTCAAGGTCTGGAAGATTTTGAAATTTTAAGCAGAGGGATATTATGGATCCAATTTATGTTTTACAGAACTCTTTTGCTGCTGTTTAGGAAATAGATTGAAGCCATGAGAACAAAACAGAGACCGGCCAAGAGGCCATCGCAGTGGTAGGAGGTGATGACTTGGACTAGAGTTCTAGTAGTAGAGAAAAAGGCTAACGGATGAATTTGAACTAAAATTTTATGATAGAATCGATAGGACTTCTTGATGGTTTGACTGTGGGAGGGTGAGAGGGTTAGTCAAGGCTGATTTAGGTTTCAGGTTTGGCAGCTAGGTAGACAGTGGGCCTGTTTGCTAAAATGGAAAATGTTTGGAAGCGGGGTGCCTGGGTGGCGCAGCGGGTTGGGCCTCTGTCTTTGTCTCAGGTCATGGTCTTAGGGTCCTGGGATCAAGCCCCACATTGGACTCTCTGCTCAGCGTGGAGCTTGCTTCCTCCTCTCCCTCGGCCTGCCTCTCTGTCTACTTGTTATCTCTATCTCTCTCTGTCAAATAAATAAAGTCTTTAAAAATAAAAATAAATGTTTGGAAGAAGTTTAAGTTTTAATTTCTTTATACTTTTAAGTGGTGGTGTCCCATAATTAGTTGTTGTGAGATTTTGACATTTAAAATAGAGGGACTGCCTTCCCTTAAATGATGTCATAGCCCTTCCTTTTGTCTGGTTAATTCTACTCTCATCATTCATTTGTTCTGGCAGCAAATATTTATAAATTTACTACCTTGTGTCTGGTATTATTTCAGATGCTGGGGATGCAGGAATGAATAAAACAGACAAAAATCCAATTCTTAATGGAGATCAAATCCAAATGAGAGAAGACATATTCTAAAGGACAAATAGGGACACCTGGGTGGCTCAGTGGGTTAAAGCCTCTGCCTTTGGCTCTGGTCATGATCCCAGGGTCCTGGGATTGAGCCCCACATTGGGCTCTCTGCTCAGCCTGCTTCCCCAGCCCCCTGCCTCTGCCTACTTGTGATCTCTGTCTGCCCAAAAAAATAAAAATAAAATAAAAGGACAAACAATGTTGGGTACCTGGGTGACTCAGTCGGTTGAGTGTCTGACTTTGGTTCAGGTCATGATCTTGGGATCCTGGGATTGAGCCCTTTGTCAGGCTCTGTGCTCAGCAGGGAGACTGCTTGTGCCTCTCCCACTGCTACTCCCCCTGCTTATGGTGGCATGCACTCACTCTCTCTCAAATAAATAAAATTTTTAAAAAAAATAATAAATAGGGGTGCCTGGGTGGCTCAGTGGGTTAAATCCTCTGCCTTCAGCTCAGGTCGTGATCCCAAGGGTCCTGGGATGGAGCCCCACATCAGGCTCTCTGCTCAGTGGGGAGCCTGCTTCCTTCTCTCTCTCTGCCTGCCTCTCTGCCTACCTGTGATCTCTGTCTGTCAAATAAATAAATAAAATTTTAAAAAGAAAAAAACCCCCAAGCCTGGGTCCCATTTAAATAAATAAAAATAAATAAATAAATATAAATAATAAATATATGACAATGTAATACAGTATATTAGAAGATGATTAAGCTACTGAAGGAAAATGATCACATGTTAAGGGGGTCAGGGATAGGGGAACTATTACAGCTGGAGTGCCCAGGGTAGACCTCATGGAGGAGGCAACATTGAAACGGAGACTTGAATGGGTAAAAGAAGCGAAGTGAGTGGAGAGCTAAGGAAGCAACATTACAAACAGAGAGGAGAGCCAATGCAAAGGTCCAGAGGTGGGAGTCTGCTTGCGATAGTCCATGGATAATGAGAAATCAGTGTGACTAGCACCGGGTAAACAAAGGAGACTCTCCTAGCAGAGGGGGTCGGGCAAATAATGGAGGGGAATGTGTTATCAATGTACAGCTTCTTGGCTGCTGTAGGGAGGTTTTCACATTTTTTTGAGTGAAGTGACTGGTCGTTTGGGGTTCTGAGAAGCCTGTGTAAGAGGACAAGTGTGGCAGTGAGGAGGCCAGCTTAGAAGTGGTAGCAATAATCTAGGCGAGAAATGACGGTGATATGGACTAGGGTGTGGTCAGGAAGTTAAGAACTGAATGGATTGGACACAGCCAACAGGATTTGAATGTGAAGTACGAAAGAGGCGTCAAGGATGGCCCTAATGATTTTTAGCCTGGGCATTTGAAGGAATGGCGTTGCCATTAACTGAGGCAGGTAAGACCTGTGGGTGGTCAAGGTTGGTAAAGTGCAGGAGTTGTGAGAAATTCAGTTTGAAACATCAGCGTTGAAACACACATTTGGACCTCCAAGTGGAGGTGTGTCTGGAGTTCTGGGAGATAGCATGGAAGTTATTAGCATGTGGATAGATTTAAAACCATGAGGCTGGGTGAGATTGCCAGGGGAGTGAGTGAGGATAGTAGAGGAGGGTAAGTCTGGGACATAGCAGTATTTGGAGATCAACGAGAAGAGGGGAAACAGCAAAAAACTAGAAAAGGAACACCCGAGGAGGTGGCGAAAAACAAGGAGAACATGGCATCTTAGATAATCAGCTCGGTCCTGCACAGCAAAGAGATCAAGTCATTTGAGGACTTAGAACTGTCCTTAAAAGTAGTATAGAGTATTTTTAAAAAGATTTTATTTATTTATTTGACAGACAGATATCACAAGTAGGCAGAGGCAGGCAGAGAGAGAAGGCAGGCTCCCTGACCAGCAGAGAGCCCGATGTGGGGTTCGATAGCCCGATGCAGGGCTCTATCTCATGACCCTGAGATCATGATCTGAGCTGAAGGCAGAGGCCTTAACCCACTGAGCCACCCAGGTGCCCCCAAGAGGTTTATTTTTAAGATGACAGGTTGTATAGCAAATTCGTGCTGATGGGAGTGATCTAGAGGGAGGAATGGGTGTGGATGGAGAGAAAGGATTGTTAGAGCTGTGTCCTCCAGTGGTGAGAAAGGCAGGGATGTTGGTTGTGGATGGGAGCATTGACAATTTATCCAAAGGAACAGGAAGGGTTATGTGATTACAGATGCTGGCGGATGGATAGATGTGGGAACTAGTGGAAGTTATCACTGATTGCTTTATCACTCAGATAAAATAACTGAGGGTGCAACAGAACAGATGCCTTTGGAAATCCTGGCAGGTGATTATGAATGTACAATTGTCTACATTGTAGTCTTTGCCAGAAGGTTCTAGGAAGTTGAATGTTCCACCCTCTGGTGTTGTACTAAGGAACACCTTAATTCTTAATCAGCCTGTGTTTGATTCCCAAAGTAGCTGCGCAGTTCTTGGGATAGGTTCTTCAAAAGACTAAGGTTTAAACTGTTTCTACAATACCCTTTCATCAGACTGGGGCTAATTTTGGCATCTGTTTAATATATAATAACATCATCAGTCACAGTCTCTTTTGGTTACTTCAAATCACAGTAGAGATTTCCAAGCATACATTTTTACACTTAAAATTGGAGTGTTCTGATTTTCAGAACTTCTTAAACATTAGCCAACACCCATTTACAATAGGGGAACAAATTTCAGTATTCGAATTTTCCACCGGTAAGAGAGTTGGTAAATGTTAGGGGAAGATTTAAAGCTCACACTGTCATGTCTGTTAACTAGTCCCGGAGCACAGTAGATTTTTCCACTACATTCTCCCCATAGAATCTTCTTGCCCAATAAATGCTTTTGCTTTTCATTTTCTTCCCTGTCAGTCACACATGCAGTTTCAAGTGACAGCTTATGGTTTGGGACCTTTGTTTTAGAAAACAGGGCAGAGATACACAACTGAGCCCAGGCCATGTTTTGGTCTTGGCCTTGCCACTCCTGAGCCACTTGCCTCTGAACTTAATCCTTAATCACTTCTGCATTCTTTGGGCCTTGATTTCCTTCTCTGTGAAAGAAGAGACAGGATCCCTGTTTCTAAAAATCCCATAGCAGGATGCCTGGGTGGCTCAGTGGGTTAAATCCTCTGCCTTCAGCTCAGGTCATGATCTCAGGGTCCTGGGATCAAGCCCTGCATCGAGCTCTCTGCTCAGCAGGGAGCCTGCTTCCTCCCCCACTCTCTCTGCCTACTTGTGATCTGTCTGTCAAATAAATAAGTAAAATCTTAAATAATAATAAGAAAAATAAAAACAAAAATCCCATAGCAGATCAATTTATCCAAGTAAACTAAAAATAATATATTGCTCGACCTCATATCAGACTTACCTTATCTGAAGGAGTTGGGGATAGAGTGGTAGATCTTTTTAAAAAAAACAGAACATGTCCCAGTTGATTCTAAACCTAGCTAAATTTGGAAATCCTGGATCCCTATGGAATCTTGTGGCTTTCTTACTGTGCAGTCTGTGACCTAACTTTGTTATCACAGTCTATTAGGTGAGTGTGTAATGTGCAGAGCTGTACTCCCTGACTTTTAAGGAAGGATGGGTGCTCTGTGCCCTCTTCACTGCCGCTTTGTAAAAAGGGCTGCCTTTTACCCTGCTTAGTCACGAGTGGCCTGCTGTCTGAGGAAATGTGCATGGACATGCGTGAGAGGGCTTTTGGGTGGAGTGTTGGTGGTCTCAGATTCTTTAAACAAACTATCTAACCTTCAAACCAACCCAGTTAGGTTGGCACTCTTATCCCCATTTTACAGATGAGGAAGCTGAAGCTCAGAATCACCTAGTAATTTACCTAAGCTCACACAGCCAATGAATGATGGAGCAGTGATTGAAACCCAAGATTTTAAAAAAAAAGAAAAGAAAAAGAAACCCAAGATTTTGTCTCTAAAGTCTGTGTTCTTTCTGCTCTGTCATGCTGTGAGTAGTTTCATTTTCTGTATAATTTATTTCATATTATCTGTTTTTTTTTTTTAAACTTTTATCTGTTCCAAGATCCTGTCTCAGGATACATTACATTTAATCTTAATGTCTTCTTACATTCCTCCTAGCTATGACAGTTTCTCAGACTTCCCTTGTTTCATGATTTTCACAGTTTTGATAAGTACTGTCGGATACTTTGTGGACTGTCATTTGGTTTGGGTTTGTCTGACGTTTTTCTTATGGTTAGATTAGAGTTTTGGAGTTAAGAAGAGGAACACCACAGCAGTAAAGCATCCTTCTCATCATATGCTGTCAAGAGGACATACTATGAACATGTTTTATTGCTTTTGATAATTTGATCACCTGGCTGAGATAGTGTATCTTAGATTTTTTCTATAGTAAAATTTTTCTCCTTTTTTTGCTCTTTCTTTAAAAATTATTTTTTCAGGGTGCTGGGTGGCTCAGTTGGTTACATGTCCAACTCTTGATCTCAGCTCAGGTCTTGATCTCAGGGTCATGAGTTCAGGCCTATGTTGGACTCCACACTGGGCATGGAGCCTACTTTTAAAAAATTGTTCTTTCTAGTTTATTTTTCTTTCTTTTCCTGTGATTCCCTTTATTTGTAGTTGTCCTTGGTTCTTGATCTTCCTTTGAATTGGGGTTGGCGGGGAATAACTGAGCTATCTGGTGTTATGTCTATCATCAGAGTCAGGAAAGGATAATGAGCATAGGGTGTGTCATTTAAAGAAAAATTTTCACAGCTTAGGGAGGTTTTTGGTTTTTTTTTAAAGATTTTTATTTATTTGACAGATACAGAGAGAGCACAGGTAAACAGAGCAGCAGGCAGAGGGAGAGGGAGAAGCAGGCTCTCTGCTGAGCAGGGAGCCCCATGTGGGGCTCGATCCATGGACCCTGAGATCATGACCTGATCTAAAGGCAGACATTTAACTGACTGAGCCACCCAGGTACCCCTTAGGGAATTTTTAAAATATCAGTAAGACTTTTTTAGACTTTTTGGTGGGGAGCAGAATGCTGAAGACAACATCTATTTTATTATGACCTTGTACATCCAGATCTTTCCAGCTACCTAGAGCCAAAAGCTCTACTGGAAATCATTTTGTTTCATTAGGACTGTTCCCTAAACGAATAATCACATCTTCCAAAATCACTGAGTTTCCAGCAGGAAAGCTAGTTTACTTTTGGAGTTGGGCAGCAAAAAGAAAGAGTGTTGGTCATATCAGATGTCTGTGGGAAGGCCAGGATATCCTCAGAAGCTGGAAAGTTCTGAAACTGTCTAGAAATAACTGCCCAAAGTATCATTGTTTCTCTTACTGTGTAAATGATACCTTAAAAATGATGCAGATCGGGCTCTTGGATCCACAGATGTTTTGTTGTCCTGTGTCTGGTAGAAAAGCTTAGTCTTAGGTTCTCTGCTGCCCTTTCCTGAGCCTGTGGTAACGTGTCCAAGAAATGTCAAAACAAATAAGGGAGTGTGGGACTGATAACCTGGCACCAGGTATAACCAAAACAGCTAACCAGAAGAGTCTGTTCTGGAAAAGATCACACAGTCCTTTCCTCAGTTTAGGTTCCAGGTGTTGGTGTAGACATTGAAATGGCTGAATGTGGAATTTTTAAAAATAATGTATTAGTGTACTTAATCATAGGCATTAGATTCTGCTTTTTAACATTGTTCTGCATCTGAACACTTTATACATTATTTTATTTTATTTTTTTTAAGATTTTATTTATTTATTTGACAGAGAGATCACAAGTAGGCAGAGAGGCAGGTGGGGCGGGGGGCAGGGAAGCAGGCTCCCTGCCCAGTAGAGAGCCCCATGCGGGACTTGATCCCAGGATCCTGGGATCATGACCCGAGCCAAAGGCAGAGTCTTTAATTCACTGAGCCACCCAGGCACCCTATACATTATTTAAAATCAGCATTATATGCCGGTATGTTCTGAGAATGCCAATTGTGTGGAGATGAGAGAGGTGGAAGCTTATCAACTGATAAATATTGGACCATATAACAAGAGGACACACATGCCTTTCAAATACACTCCAAGCTTCTGCTCTCTGTCCTAGAAACAGGCCATTAGGGGTGCCTGGATGGCTCAGTCAGTTAAGCGTCTGCTTTCCTTGGGTCATGATCTCAAGATCCTGGGATTGGGTCCCAGGTCGGGCTCCCTGCTCAGTGGGGAGTCTGCTTGTCTCTCTTCCTCTGCCTGTGCGCCTCTCTCTCTCTCTCTGTCTCTCAAATAAATAAAATATTAAAAAAAACAAAAACAAAACACCTCTTGGCTTTCATATCTGTGCACTGTTACCTGTCTACCTACCATCTTGACAGGCAGTTTTTGGTTGCTTTGGGGTTTCCTGTGCAGTAAAACTCAAATCATCTAATATTTCTATTTTTCTCAGGTCTCCACATAACCTTCCTTCCCCCCAGCAGCTCTTGTTGTGTTATGAGCACAGTAAACTTCATTTTGCATGGTGCCTTATCCCTGTGTATCTCCATGGCTATATAGATTTATTGATTTTACTTTGTGTCCTGAGTGAAATTGCAGAAGGCTAATCTTACTTAGGGAGAACACAAGATACTGTCCTAGAGTCAGTCCTGAGTCCTGCCCCATGGATGGCACTGTTGGTTTTCCGGACACTCAGCAGTGCCTCGTACCACTTCCTGCCCAGTGCGTGTATTTTGTTTGCTTATTCTCTGTACAGTCAGGGTTGGTCTGGTTTCTTAAGTTTTCTAGCTCTTGTAACTTTGAGAAGATTTGTAAGAGATCTATCAGGTGGTCTTTCTCGGTGGGCGAGGGTTGTGATGGGTCATTTATTAACTTGAAATATCATCTTCAATCCTAGGAGACTGCCTTATCCTTTCAAAGCTTGGAAGCCACCTCTCATCTCTTTGGGATATGAACTCCTGCAGTGTTGCTTTAAGGAACCCTTCTTTTCACACAAGCTGTCCCCCTGATAATTTCCTCTGTTCATAAGTCTCTCTGGAAGTGGTTATGGGCTATGGATTGTATATTTGATTTGTTAACCTTTATGCTGTGTTCCTTTTTTGCCTTCTTCCCCATTTTAGTAAGGTTTCTGAAAACCATTGCCCAGGCTTAAAATGTTTCTTGCTGTTTGTTTGATTTACATATATGAGTTATAACATGATTGCATTTTATTTGAGGAATATTCTTAAAGACCTCGCATAATGAATTTTCTGGCAGTGGGTCAGTGGTCTTTCTGTTTACTGGGTAAAGCAGTAGGTGACTTGATGTGACAGTGGTAAAAACATGGTTGACAGTTCACTCTGTCAGTTCAGACATTAGCTATTTCTTTTTTCTTAACAATACTTTTGAAGACATAATTTATGTGTAGTAAAATGAACAGATTTTAAGTACCCAACTCAGACTTATGAAAGTATGTGTACAGGGGCACCTAGCCGGCTGTCAGTTGATGTCCAGCTCTTGATTTCAGCTCAGGTCATGCTCTCAGGGTCGTGGGATGGAGCTCTGTGTCAGGCTCTGCGCTCAGCAGGGAGTCTGCTTAAGATTCGCTCTTTCCTTCTCCCCCCACCACTCTCTCAAATCTTAACAAAACAAAACAAAACAGAGGCGCCTGGGTGGCTCAGTGGATTAAGCCTCTGCCTTCAGCGCAGGTCATGATCTCAGGGTACTGGGATCGAGCCTCTCATTGGGCTTTCTGCTCAGCAGGGAGCCTGCTTCCCCACCCCCCACCCCCCACCCCGCCTCTGTCTGCCTCTCTGCCTGCTTGTGATCTCCGTCAAATACATAAATAAAATCTTTAAAACAAAACAAAACAGTAACAGTAGTAGGGGCACCTGGGTGGCTCAGTTGTTTTTTCTTCATTTCAGTTCAGGTTATGATCTCAGGGTTGTTAGATCAAGCCCCATGTCAGGCTCTACGCTGGTTTTGGAGTCTGCTTAAGTTCTCTCTCTCCCTTCCCCTCTGGCCCTCTCCCCACAACACATGTGTGCTCACCTGAAATAAACAAACAAACAAACAAATAAATTAAACACATTGAAAATAAAAGAAGTATGTATACAGCCATGTGATTATCACCCAGGTCAAGATACAAAATACTTCTATCCCCTCATGCCCTTTCCTATCAGTACCACTCCCCACAGAGGTAACCACCTTTTGACTTCTTCATGATTTGAGATTCATCTTGGTTTGTTTGCGATTCATCTGCATTTACCATTGGTTTATTCTTTCTCATTGCCGTGAGTGCTCTATGACATGAATATTCTTTTTTTTCTGTTCGTCCTCTTGATGTTGGATGTTGGAGTTATTTCCATTTTGAATATAGTTGGGAGTTAACATTCTTATATAAGTTTATGGACATATCATTCATTTCTTAAGACCTACTAGGTCTTGGGGTGCCAGGGTGGCTCAGTGGGTTAAACCCCTGCCTTTTGCTCAGATAATGATCTCGGGGTCCTGGGATCGAGCCCCGCATTGGGCTCTCTGCTCGGCGGGGAGCCTGCTTCCCCCCTCTCTCTGCTTGCCTCTCTGCCTACTTGTGATCTCTCTGTGTGTTAAATAAATAAAATCTTTAAAAAAAAAAAAAAACACCTACTAGGTCTTAAGGGGCAGGGCCTGCCTGGCTCAGTCGTAGGGCATGCAACTCCTGAATTTGGGATTGTAAATTCAAGCCCCACATTGGGTGTGGAGATTACTGAAAAATAATAATAATAATAACTTAAAAAAAAAAAGAAAAGGAATATTCTAGATATCGTGAGTCTGCCAGAGAGATCTCTGTTCACTTAGTCCTGCTCTAAATAGAAAGATCTGATGGTAGATAGCGAAGTATCACAGAGGGTTGAGGAGGAAAGACTGTGTGTCCAGTAATTAAAGGTAGTGCTAGTAATGAAGGTGTCCCCACCGAAAGTGATGGAAGGAATGTGTTGGGAGAGGGAGGGAGGCTGGTGGGTAACACGTTAAGAGCTTGGATTTTGTGCTAGGCAGACACAGGTTTGCATCAGATCTGTTGCTTAGTAACTGGCGACCTTAAATGGGGTATTTAACATCTCATTTGCCTTAACTTTAGAGTAGAGATGGTAATACCTACCTTTTCCTAGCTTCTGTTCCGATTCTATCCCATATGGTGTTCAGCTGGAGAGGGGATATAGAATCTGATGAATTTGACACCTTTATATATATTGAAGTGCCAGCTATGGAGTGGGGAGTGGCCAGAAGTTACCCTCACGTTCCCAGAGCTTGAAAAGTGATTGCATTCATCTGTCTGTATTCATTTTCATGCCTTTATTTACTGTTTATAGCCAGTGCTGTCCTAGCTATAGCAGCACAGACGTGAGTAAGATGCAGGGTCTGTTGGGGAAAAACAGACAATAAACCAGTCAGTACAAAGAGAATATAAAGCACTAAGAAGAGAATAAATGCTGGCTCCAGAGAGCAGACGGCGTGTTTAAAGTAAGTTATAAGGGTGCCTGTGTGGCTCAGTCACACACAAGTCCCAGAGAAGCCCGTGTCTGTGTATCTGACTCTTGATTTCAGCTCGGGTCATGATCTCAGGGTCGTGGGATTGAGCCCCGTGTCAGACTCCGTGCTCAGCACGGAATTTGCTTGTACCGCTCCCTCTGCTCCTCCCCTGCTCTCCTCTCTCTCTCTCTCAAATAAATAAATAAAATCTTTTTAAAAACATAAGTTATAAACTATGTCAAGCCAGGACTTCTGTGTGGACGCATGGATTTTTATAGGAAATCTAATTTATGAAAAGAGAAGTAGCACACTAATGAATTTGGATTCTTTTCACAATTTGTTACAATTTATTTTTAAGGCCAGTTATGTGATTTTATTAAGATGATTTGCTTTTGATTAAAATGCCTGTGAAGTATTTTAAACATATTTCTGTTTCATAGGAGGAAGGCAGTTAGGGGCCCAGATACCACTTTCATGGCCTAATCTCTGTGAAGAAGTCATAGGATATTATTTTAGCTACTACTCTGTTTTATTAGCTTCTTCCTCATTCCTGGACCAGTTCCTGGTTAATCTTTGTAATGAGTTGGTGATTTCTCCTTGTCTCCTCTAGCCACTTGCAGTCCTGGAAACAACCTGGATCTGCGGTGGCCTCAGGAGGTGTGCATGAGAGCAGAGCCACTGGGTTCCCTAGGAAAGGAAGGAGTCCTTCCTGTTTATGTATAAAGTTCAGAACCTGGGATTTTTCCAGAATACATGCTTTTCTAAGGTGGGTACACTTTCTCTCCTGCTGGAGAGAAGAGTGGGAATATTTGCATAGCACAAATCTGGGTAAACCTTGGTCTTCCAGGGGAGAGAATAAGTAAGATTATTCCGTATTTCAGTTTGGCTCTCTCCCGCCTCACTAGGATTTTCCTGTTTTGATACCAGGCCAGAAACTTTATGACTAGCAACATTGTTTTTACTTCTAAACAGAGCTACTTCAAAGGGTACCCACTCTCCAACCCCCATTAGAACTGCAGTTAACAAGTTAACAGATTAAGCAGACTGTGGCCCTTCTCTCTTCCAGGAGAAACTGAATCAAAAGACTGCTTGAAAGGATAACAAGGAACTATTATTGGTTTCATGTTGTTAATTTTTAGCTGATAAGTGCTATCCTATTCATCAAGCGGCCTTTCAGGGCCTTTCACGTGGGTTTATTTAGAAGGGAAAACAGTGCCAGTAGGGAATTGCTTTTTGTTAATGCATGTGGCATATGCAGGCATACAGGATCTAAACGTTTCTCATGCCAATTACAAAAGTTCCTCTTGTTTTGGATGTCCTGTAAGTGACTCAAGGAGTGATGTTTTTTAAAATGTGAGTATAATTATAATAATAAAATGTATGCCCTGAAACCCAAGTTCCAGACAGGCTTTGTCTAATATCAGTGAATAGTTTTGATATCAATCAGTACCTTTCTGGCTATTTTGCAACTGAAGAATGAAATAGGAAAAGAAGGGGCACCTGGGTGGCTCAGTGGGTTAAGCCTCTGCCTTTGGCTCAGGTCATGGTCTCAGGGCCCTAGGATTGAGACCCACTGCCTTTGGGCTCTCTGCTCACCTCTCTCTCCACCTGCCTCTCTGCTTACTTGTGATCTCTCTCTGTCAAATAAATCAATAAAATCTTAAAAAAAAAAAAAAAAAGAAAGAAAGAAAGAAGAAATAGAAAAAGAAAAGAAAATGGAAGTGTAAAGGAGACACCCTAAAAATTGTTTGGCCTCATCCCTGCTGAGTGACTAGCTGGAGCATCCAGGGTAGGTTGTGATTCACTGGAGCCACTTCTCATCCCAGCTCAGGAGGGATCTTTAACCATTTGGTTTCCGTGGAAGCATTTGGTTCAGCATTTTCCTAAGAAATAGTTCTTGCCCTTTGGGATAGTAAAATCTTATCGGGATACTCTAAATGGATAACTTCAACGCAGTGTGCTAAGTTCTGGGACTGAAGTAGATACAGGATGTCCCTTCCCTGTGTACCCCTCCCCTTCCAGGAGGCTCTTTAACCGGCATGGGAGGGGTGTGCTGGCAGAGGTCCCAAAGAAGGCCTTGCCAGTTCAGAAGAATTTAGTGTTCTGTATCCAGTACCATGTTCTTTGTAACTTAAATCTCTATTTTAGGCTGAGTTTAAACAGCATACTTGACCAGAACAAAATTCTAGAAAGTGGTTTAGGGGTTCTATAGTGACTTTGCTAAAGAGTTGCTTCCTGTTTGCTTCCTACTCTGTTTCTATAAAATAAGCACTATATTTTTGTATCTTCTGAGCATATCTCTATAAATGCAAAGACTTATTGTAATTATTATTGGCCACACTGATGGTAAATTGGACATATTTTCACTATCAGGAGAGAGACTGTTATCTGTTCCAGACGGAACCCCTGTGGACCTTCTGTGTACTTTGGAGACCATTCTGAATAGTTATTTGTCTTCTAGGTGTTTACAGCCCAAGACAGACTTTATACTCAGGAATTGTAAAGTGTTCTCAATTTTCCTTTTGTTTCTCTGTTCCTCAAACAATAAAACTGTGAAACATGCTTTCCTTGTTTCTCTGACAAAGTATTACCTATAAAATCAACAGTTTAGAGATAGAAGCAGTTAAATTATAACTCCAGCAGTTTTTCTTTGAGGGATTTCTTGCCTCCTAAGTTATTAAGTGCTAGCCTGTCCTCTCATGCCCTCTAGGTTTTCTGATTCAGATGCTAATGTGGTGTTCTGGGAAATTCCTTTCCAAATTATTCTTTTCCTGACCTCTGAACTCTTGCTATCAAGGTCAGTCACTTCACACACTACCAAAAAGACAGCTCTATCAAGCCAAAGGCTTGGTCAGCTTCCCAAGACCCAACTTGGATTCTCTCAGCAAAATTCATCTCTCCTAACCCCTGTGCACACACCAGCTCAAGGCTCCTGACTACCACGGAGAAGTAGTACTCACACAAAAGAAGCTGTTTGGTAGAATTGTAGGTCAGTTTGGTCTATCGGGTCTTACTTCGCCCTAGAGGCTGGTCCTATGTGGGAAGGACTTGGGGTGCTGCCTGTGGAGCTGCAAGGGAGTGCCTTTCTTCGGACCTGCCCTGTGAAAGTGAGTGCACGTGAAGAGTTGCTCAAAGTAAGGACTGTGACCTAGAACCTCAGCAGTTACTCATGCTGTTATGTTCCTTTCAGCAGCATTACTGTAAAATATTTGAAAGCATCCAGAGGAAATCTTTTCGATTGCCAGTTAAGAACCTGTTTAGACCAAGCCCCCTTGAAAAGCAAATCACAAAGCAGAACATTCTGGAATTCCTTGAGCAAAGTAAAAGATTTTGTCCAGTACTTTTCTTCTGGATTTATTAGTATGCTTGTGAGTCCCATGGTTAAATTTTTCATGCTTATAGATATCATTTTCAAACTTTACCTCCTGTAAGTCCCTAATTCCTAGTCTCCAATCTATTTTCAGAGTCCTAGAGAACTATTAGCAGGTAACCTGTGTTGCTATAAATAAGTCTTAAAGTGATTTGCCTGAAAGCCAGTAGGTAGAACATTTTTTTTTCCTTTTATTTATTTTGCAAAGTGTAAGTTCAGTGACCTGTAGATGAGGCAAAATGTTTGTATACTGAAAACTTGTGTGTTCTTTTCAGCACCCCCATGAGCAAAAGCATTTGTTGAGGAAAGCCCACTTTGGACCCTTGTTCTTATTCTGTTAACCAAAATGAAGAGTCCCATATAGTCCTAAATTGAGTATGCATTGAAGAAATTCAATATGGGGCATCTGGGTGGTTGAGGGTCCTCTTCTTGGTTTAGGCTCAGGTTGTGATCTTATGGATGGTAGGATCAAGCCCACCTCTGCACTCAGTGGGGAGTCTGCTTGAGATCCTGTGTTTTCCTTGCACCACCACCCCCTGCCCCGCTTGCACACACATGTACTCACTCCCTATCTCTCTCTCATATAAGTAAATGGAAGGGAGGCAGGGAGGCAGGGAGGAAGGAGAAGAGCAGGCTGTATATATTCCATGTTCATGTCCTTTTGGAAAATTTTCTAACAACGCACTCAAGGATGGTTTAACTCTACAACATGGTTCTCACAGTCTAGTCCCCAAACATGAACATCACCTGGATGTTTGTTAGATATGTATCTAACTGCGTCCCCACCCCATACCTACTTAAATAGGAAAGGGAGAAGTGAGGCCCAGTGATCTGCGTTGCAACAACTCCTCCAGCTGCTTTTAACATAAGCTGGAGTTTGAGAACTAATGCTCCAGGGGGACGGTGGCTATTGTCTATAAAATCTTAGTAATAAAAATCAATAATATTAATAAAGACCAGTCATGGAATAGAGATATAGAAATAATGTTTTAGCCATCTGTAACATTATAGGCATCCCTGATTGGAACCAGTACTTGTTTTATCTTGTATCAAACATTCGAACTGCTCTCCTAGTTCTTGGTTCTGTGTGAATAGAAACTACAGTGGGAAGGTGGCAAAGAAACCAAAATAGAATTGGAAATTGCTTCACTGTTTTACCATCTTCTTTGCAAAAGTAAACAAGAATGCCTCGTAATTCTGCCACTATCTTTTACATGTGAAATTCCCCGATTTCATAGGAACCTTGGGAAGCATCTGAACTAATTAGCAATTTTAGGGAATGTTAGTTCTGTGTAGAGTGTGCTTGTCTCATTATCCAGTTTCCCACAGCTGCCTTTTGGCTTATGCCTTGTTTAGAGATTCGCTCCATTGATCATACCTGCTGTGTGATTATGTTTGGGGAATGAATCCTGTGAGGCTAACCATTGGCTCTGGGGGAACAGGCCTGAGTAACATGGTTTAATATGGGCACATTCGGGGACACTTGGGTGGCTCAGTGGGTTAAAAGCCTCTGCCTTAGGCTCAGGTCATGATCCCAGGGTCCTGGGATCGAGCCCCGCTGGGCTCTCTGCTCAGTGGGGAGCCTGCTTCCTCCTCTCTCTCTGCCTGCCTCTCTGCCTACTTGTGATCTCTGTCTGTTAAATAAATAAAATCTTAAAAAAAAAAAAATACGGGCACATTCGGTCCTGTGTCAACCTTTCTTCTTCTACTTCTGTGATATGATGATATTTAGACTCTGTCTAGAGGCTCAGTAGCCACATTATTTTGAAGTTGTGCCAAGAGATGTCCTACTGAGTATAAATCCTTCAAATATAAATTTTCTGGAGGGAAGGGGATTTATTCAGTATATATCACCAAGATGAGGATGATGGGCCTCTTAACTGTGGAGGGTTCTGCTGTTGTCAGAGTACTTTATAATGTACCCCAGATTTCCAATCAATCAGTCTCTAGTGTGGTAGAAAGGTGTGTGTTAATAAAAATTTATGAAATATGATATCATTCTAGCCACTGTATGGGATGAATGCATGCATATATTCTTCAAAGTTTTTGACTTCACATTTTTGTCTAGGACTAGTTCATATAAAAGTTATTTCCTCATCTAACAGTGTGGTCATGTTTTGGGGGTTGTTTTTTTGTTGTTTTGGTTTTTTTTTTTTTTAGAAAGTTTTAAGTACTCTTAAAATAGCTTGCTTTTCTTAGAACCTTAAAACAATAGATAAAGGTATGTAATTTGAGTATAAGTTTTCTTATTTTTTCAAAATCCTAGTAGAGACTTACTGTTTGCTTTCCAGAACTCCACTTGGCTTAAAAGACCATTTATTCTTCAAGTTATAGAAATTGCCAGAGTTCATTGACCCCTGCAGTCTCTGACCTCACAATAAATTTAATTCATTTGATTTGTGAACCTTGAATTAGAATCATTGGAGAGGAGTTAAAAGACCCTCTACTTTATACAAATTCAAAATCTGAGGGTACCTGGGTGGCTCAGTCCATGAAGCGTCTGCCTTCTGCTCGGGTCATGATCTCAGGGTCCTTGGATGGAGTCCCGTGGCTGGTGGGCTCCCTGCTCAGTGGGGCATCTGTTTCTACTCCTCCTTCTCCCCACCCCCTTCTCCCCTACCCTTCCTGCTCTTGCTTTCTCAAAAAAAAAAAAAATTTTTTTTTTTAATGAAATACAGGGGCACCTGTATTGCTCAGTCGTTAAGTGTCTGCCTTCCGCTCAGGTCATGATCCCAGGGTCCTGGAATAGAGAGCCCAGGCATCAGGCTCCTTGCTGGGCGGGAAGCCTGCTTCTCCCCCTCCCACTCCTCCTTCTTGTGTTCCCTGTCTCATTGTATCTCTCTGTCAAATAAATAAAATCTTTTTATTTTTTTTTATTTTTTTTTAAAGATTTTATTTATTTATTTGACAGAGAGAGATCACAAGTAGACGGAGAGGCAGGCAGAGAGAGAGAGAGAAGCAGGCCCCCTGCTGAGCAGAGAGCCCGGTGCGGGACTTGATCCCAGGACCTTGAGATCATGACCTGAGCTGAAGGCAGCGGCTTAATCCACTGAGCCACCCAGGTGCCCCTATAAATAAAATCTTTTTAAAAACCTGTTTTTAAAAAAGTGAAATACATAGATTCTTAGAAATGATCAAATTAGGGACTTTTTACAGGGTCTTCACTATTGATTCTTAAAGTAACAAGAATTTAAAAGTATCCAGTTTGTAACAAATACAAACATTATATGCATGATTGGGTCATAGAAAATAAAATACATCAGTATCGGGGCGCTTGGGTGGCTCAGTCATTAAGCATCTGCCTTGAGCTTAGATCAGGATCCCAGGGTCCTGGGATCAAGCCCTGCATCAGGCTCCCTGCTGTGCAGGAAGCCTTCTTCTCCCTCTCCCGCTCCCCCCTGCTTGTGTTCCCTCTCTCGCTGTGTCTCCCTCTGTCAAATAAATAAATAAAATCTTTAAAAAGAAAAAAAGAAAAAAAGATACATCAGTATCTTTGACCTTTCCTTCCTGAACTGTTAGAGGGCTTGTACGTTGAATTGTGTGTCCTCCTCCCGCCCCCCACCCCACCTCATTTGTTCTTGTATGGTAATTTTCCCCACTTTGTTTACAAACTTAGGTGGAGGAACACAGTTAATTTTAAGTATGACCATACTTAGTTGTCATAATATTTAAATGCTGAAATTAAAATGTATATTTGTGACATGAAATAGGCCTTGGTAATGCTGGATGAGGAAATTCTCCCACTTCTTGGGATAGGAAGTAGAGAAAAGGATTTTGGCTTTCTAAAAGGTCAAGATATTTGAGAAGTCACTTTTTTTTTTTTTTTTTTTAAAGATCTCACTTATTAGAGAGCACGAGAGGGGGTCAGAGGGTCAGAGGGAGAAGCAGACTCTACTGAGTGGGGAGCCTGATGCAGGGCTCAGTCCCCCAGACTATACTTCGATGGTGCCTAGCATATGATAAATACCAATATTAGTCATTATCATTAGTAGTAGCAGTAGTTAATAGTAGTCATTGCAATTTCTCTTAAAAATCAAGTCACCCAGAGCACCTTGGTGGATCAGTTGAACATCCGACTCTTGTTTTCAGTTGAGGTTGTGATCTCAGGGTCATGAAATGGAGCCAGGCTCTGCCCTCAGTATGAAGTCTGCTGGAGATTCTTTCCCCTCCCTCTCCCTCCCGTCTGCTTCTCATCTCCGCCCCAGCATCCCCCACCGACCACCACCACCCGGCGCTGGTGCATGTCTCACATGCTCTCTCTCGTGCTTTTTTGCTCTCTCTCTGAAATAAGTAAATAAATAAAATATTTATGGGAAAAAAGAAATCAAGTCACCCATCCTTTCCTGTCACCTTCCCCATAACCTCAAAACACAGGCACATGGTCAGTTGCTGCTTTCAGTTTTCACCTAATAAAGCCTGGACATTGATTATTCTAAGACAGAGAGCCACATAAGTTTTAATTGCCACATAGTATTTTTTGTATGAATATTCCTCTGTCTACTTTAATACTTCAAATGAGTATCCTTGTATTTCTTTTTTTGTTTTGTCCAGCTATCATTAGATTATCCTTAGAAATGGAATTACTGATTGAAAGCATATGCACTTAAAAAAAATTTTTTTTTTTTTAGATTTATTTATTTGAGAGAGAGTGAGAGAGAGAGAGAGTGGCGGGAGGGAAGGGCAGAGGGAGAGGGAGGGAGAGAATCTTAAGCGGACTCCACACTTAACGCAGAGCCAGACATGGGACTGAACTCACCACCCTGAGATCATGACCTGAGCCGAAACCAAGAGCTGGACACTTAACCAGCTGAACCACCCAGGCACCCTGCACTTTAAAAATTTTTTATATAAATTTGATACAAATGGCCATTTAGAAATTCTGTTTGTTTCCATGCTTTTTTAAAAATCTAATTAATTTATTTTTTAAAGTAAGTGCCGGGCCTGACATGGGCTTGAACTCAACAACCCCAAGGTCAGGACTTGCATACTCCTTCAGCTGAGCCACCGAGGTGCTCCTGATCTCATGTTGTGCTCTTTTGGGGACCCTTGGTCTGCTCTTTCATTCCTTTTTCTTTTTCTTTTTCTTTTTAAGGTTTTTATTTAAATTCCAGTTACTTGGGGGATGCCTGGGTGGCTCAGTCAGTTGGAAGTCTGCCCTCGGCTAGGGTTGTGATCCCAGGGTCCTGGGATGGAGCCCCGTGTCAGACTCCTTGCTTAGCTGGAAGCCTGCTTCTCCTTCTGTCTGTCGCCCCCTCTGCCTCCCCCTGCTTGTGCACATGTGCACTCTCTCTGTGACAAGTAAATAAATAAAATCTTTAAAAAAAAAATAATAAGCGGCACTTAGTTAACATACAGTGTAATATTATTTCAGGTGTACGATGTAGTGAGTCAGCGCTTCTGTACACAAGCGCCCTCCTTCATCCCCATCACCTGGTTCACCCATCCCCCCACTCCCTCCCCTTGGTGACCGCGAGTTTGTTCTCAGGAAAGAGTCTGTTTCTTGGTTTATCTCTCTTTCCCCCCCTTTGCTAATTTGTTTTGTTTCTTAAAGTCCACATATGGCATTTGTCTTTCTCTGACTTATTTTGCTCAGCAGAATACACTCCAGCTTCACCCACGTCACTGCAAATGGTGCTGCTTCATTTTATACCCATGGTTTTAAAAACCAGGATTTCTAGTATTTCAAATCCAAATCCAAATTTTAGTCTGTAAGGTTAGTAACTACTCTGCTGAATCTGTTACATGTTTTATTTGCTTTTTCCAACTTTTTTCATCGTATTTATGAGTTCCAGAGTAAGGTCAAGAACTTGAAGCATTGCTTGGTATTTCATAAATCAAATCATTTTGGGGTAGTATTAGCATTTTAGTAGACCATTATATCAGTTAAGTTTTCTGGTTGATCTAGGAGGCTTCCTCCTGGGAAAGCAAAAATTTTTTCTGTTTGCTTGTTTAAATTTTATTTATTTGTCAGAGAGAGAGAGCACAAGCAGGACAGGCAGGCAGAGGGAGAAGCCAGCTTCCCGCCAAGCAGGGAGCCCCATGTAGGGCTCAATCCCAGGACCCTGGGATCGTGACCTGAGCCAAAGGCAGATGGTTTAACTGACTGAGTCACCCAGGCGCCCCATGGGAAGGCAGAAGTTTTAAGTAGAACTTTAGCTCCCTTAGCCATGATTCTAGTAGGGTATGAGGGTAGCAGGAGTAAGCTCATGGAGGACTCGGCCAACATTCCCTCAGTCAGTGCTGCTAACTGACAGGAGAATCATTCCTAGAGAAGCCTCATTTCTGTGGTCGGATCCTATTTGGATTGATGTCTGTTACGTTAGGAAAGTGTTCAGAATAGCTGATGCCACATAGTACTCTTAGATACTCACTCCATTTTCCGAAGATTGCTTCCTTCTCCGTAGATCACAGTACGTTACTCTTAAGTTGGAGCCCAAGGAAGACAGCCACTTGCTCCCTTTTTCAGCCTTGAGACTTTGTCATCAACACTATTAAACCATGTTTCCCAAAATCCCTTGCTGAAGTGGAAGGCCCAGATCTCTGCCTGAATGGGAGCACCTCAGCTGCTATTAGCTTAATATAGTGTCGGGATTCTTTCTGCTTAAGATTTTTTTTAGGGCGCCTGGGTGACTCAACTAAGCATCTGGCTTCAGCTCAGGTCATGATCCCAGGACCCTGGGATGGAGTCCTACCTTGGGCTCCCTGCTGTGCAGGAACTCTGATTCTCCCTCTGCCCCTCCTCCCACTCATTCTCTCAATCTCTCTCTCTCTCAAATAAATCTTTAAAAAAAAAAAGATTTTTTAAAATGAATCCTGCAGCGTTAACAATTTCTTTTTCTTAAATATTACAGTATTTATTAATTGACACCTGGACATTGAGACAAATTTCTTTGATCTTTAGTAAACTAAAGGCGGCACATAGAGTAAGAGGCTGGGAGAAATAGCAACTGTTATTTAAAAGACAGAATAGGCTCTGAGAAACCCTGCTTCTATGTGACATTTATTATCCCTCAGGTTTTCTAGCATAAGCCAAATTTCTTTTGTTTCAAGATTTGGTCAACACAGCTCAGAAGTCTAGCCTGGAGGGCCTTAGTAGCCACTGCTGGTATCAGGCCTGCAGCTCCACTGGAATGCCTTCATACTGAGCATGAAATTCTGCCCCTATTTGTGTTGGGGAGGCCCACAGCTAGAGGCCTAGAGGTCTCCATGCTAACATGTGGCTCAGCACAAAGGAGAACTCCAGGGTGCCTCCTCTTTTACCCAGGTTCTCAGACAGCAGCTGTTACTACGTTGCATCCAGGTACTAGCCTGTATGCGTACTCCCTAGTACTCCCTAGATTTCCTTACATTGTTTGCTGTGTAGGGTCTACTAAACTGATTAAAAGGATGGGCGAGCGAATCAACATTTATTGAGCACCTGCTGTCTGCCAAGCACTGTGTATGTGTTTTGGGTGTATTATTTATTTTTTATTTTATTTTTTTAACGATTATTTGTTTATTTATTTGAGAGAGAAAGAAAACACATGCAGAAGGGAAGAGGGTGAAGCAAGCTCCCTGCTGAGTAGGGAGCCCCAGGTGGGGCTCAACACCCAGGACCCTGCCAAAGGCAGGTGCTTAACTGACTGAGCCACCCAGGTGCCTCTCAGATGAATTGTTTAATACTCAAAACAGTTTTATGAGATAGGTGTTCTTCATCCCTAATTTCAGATAAGCAAAATAAGTAACTTTCCTCTAACTCAGGTTTCCCTGTTTTAATTATAAACAATTTATAAATTGGGAATCAGTGGTATTATAATAGCGATGTATGGCAACAGATGGTGGCACACTTGTGGTGGATTTAGCATCATGTATAAACTTGTGGAATCACTATGTTGTACAGCCGAAACTAATATAACATTGGGTGTCAACTATACTAAAAAAAAAGAAGAAGAAAAGAAAAGATGTATAAATTGGTGATGGTTTTCTGTCAGATCTGCAAACCAGTTTTGTTCTCTCCCTTCCCTTATGTTTTATAGTTATTCGTTCCACTTTTGTGATTCTTTCAGGTAAAGGTGACCTACAGACAACCTACCTATGACTTGTGAGACCCTGAATCCTAACCACCATGTTATTTACCTTTCCTAGGATCCTATCCTTCCCCTAAAGCTGGAGCAACTCTGGTTGTGTACAAGGACCTGCTGGTACTATTTGGTGGCTGGACGCGGCCGAGCCCATATCCCCTACACCAACCAGAGAGATTCTTTGATGAAATACACACTTACTCACCCTCTAAAAACTGGTAAGCCATAAAGATAAGATCCTTTCAGTCTGGAATAAAAGATTTCAAATGAATGGACAGCTTCCATTTTTTGTGTCCAGGAATCTCTTTTGAGAATTTGGTAAAAGCTCTGGACTCTGTTCCAGGAAGTAAATTCACATATGCACAGATGTGCTGACAGTTATGGAGAGTTTACAGGGCCCCCTAAAACCTAAAGCTAGGGATGCCTGGCTGGTCCAGTCAGTGGGGCATGCGACTCCTGATCAGGTTGTGAGTTCAAGTCGTATGTTGAGTGTATTGCTTACATTAAAAACGTTTTTTTTAAAAAGGTGAAAAAGAAGAAAAAAAAGAATTAAAAAAACTAAACTAAAGCTAAGATCCTCTCTTCCAAAGAGAAAAAGTAGAAGAGGTTTATTCCTCTTCCTAGAAAAATAAATGTGCCATTTGGAGAATGGCGGGGGTCGGGGGATGTCTTCAGTTTTGGCGGCTCATTTCTCAGGTGTGCTGTGGATCCAGATGATCCTTTGTTCCCTGCTGTGTCTCCAACTGATTCCTGACTTTTTTTCCTTTTTCCTTGTAATGGTCTACTTAGTACGGGGCTCTTGGCAGCTGCAGCTGATCAGGACTATAGAAAGAAGTGGAAGGTGGTGCCCAGCACATTAGGCTGAAACAGCCAGGGAGCCATGATGGCGTCTCTGGTCATCTGTCCACTCCACCTCTAAGCCTTACACACTGAGAACTTAAAAGTGAGCATAGCTTTAGCACGTTTGTGGGAAAGTCCTCATACCTTCTGCCATCTTCCACTTACTATGCTAACAGTATCTCTACTGAAGGTGATAGGATTGTCATTTAAGTGGATACCCACTTACTGTTTCCACCTTAAATACTTAAGACTCAATACAGGTGGTGCTTACTTCTTGGCTTCTCCTCTCTTTTTATATTAGGTGGAACTGCATTGTGACAACCCATGGGCCACCTCCCATGGCTGGCCATTCCTCCTGTGTGATAGATGATAAAATGATTGTCTTTGGTGGCTCCTTAGGATCCCGGCAAATGTAAGTATATTTGGCTTGCTGCCTGTCAGCCTGAAGGTAAATACTCCTGGGAATAACAGGTCAGAAGAGTGAACTAGTCAGGTCAGTATTCTCAGCAGGATTTTGATCCAACCAGTTGTTGCTTCCTAGCATTCTCATTTTTGATCCCTGAATCACAGAGCAGTAGGATGAAAAACTTCTCCATAAAATTAGAGCCATGTAGAATCTTTTTATTTGGTATGTGGTTCATTGAGTGGGATCAAATTCTGATGTAGCCTCCACCTTGTCTGTTTCTCCCTGTGCCTACAGAAGGCTACCATCTAAGAAGCAAAAAGTCCTTTTACTTTCTCTCCTTTATTACCCAGCTTGTGCCCTTTTGGGCTTTAGAGAAGACAGGTAGATTGACAGGACAAGTTGAAATGGTTCATTTGAGATGGTTGATAGAGTGGGTAGGAGCAAGAAAACTCTCAGGTCCAGTGCACTTCTGTGAGGCTGTGCTCCCTGCCTTCTGTCCTTACCACCTCTGGCCACAGCTGGCCAGCTCAGGCCAGAGTCAAGAACCAGAGCATTCTGTCTGAATCACTCTTTATCTGAGTTGGTGGTAGCTGCGTTAATGGTCAGGAGAGGGAAGTCGATTAGCTGTCAGAAGTGAAAACATTCAAGATCCAATTCTATTCTCTGTTAGACAAGGTATTCCCCATCTTCCTGTTTCAAAACATTTATGGAGAGACTGTGAGCTGCCCCCCAGATGAGAAAGTTTAGGGCTTAGAGTTCTTATTCCTGTTTTCCTCTTTATGAGTCAATGACCTTAGTGATGTGACGGTAAAATAGAGATTGCCTTCCAGTAGTCTCTCCTGGCCATACCGGCCCCTTGGGGGTTGGAGATGCCAGTTTGTCCTTGATAAAACTGCAGATCTCATGAGCCATGGTGAAATTACTTTTGTAGCCAGAATCAATAAATCTTTATCTCCTGGACAATGGTAGAGTTACCATTTGCATCAGTTTTCTCTCTTTCTTGTGGTTTTGCTTTTGAACGGCTATCTCCTGGTCAGTAGCTGTTTCCTACTGTCGCTGGTTCACTCTTACTGCAGGTACTAGTATGTGGCTGCAGACATAACTCTAAAGAGGCCTTATGGGTCCATGGGAAGAGCAAAGGTTTGAAGGTCTTGAGATGGGTTCCAGGGAAAGAAGGGGAAGAAAACTATAGTTTAAAATGCTATGGCCATGGCACTTTGCTGGGCATCTTTATAAATGTAACTTCCAGGGACACCTGGCTGGTTTAGTTGGTAGAGCATACAACTCTTGATCTCAGGGTCATGAGTTCAGTCCCCACGTCCGGCATTGAGCTTACTTAAAAATAATAATTTAGGGCGCCTCGGTGGCTCAGTGGGTTAAGCCGCTGCCTTCGGCCGGGGTCATGATCTCAGGGTCCTGGGATCGAGTCCCGCATCTGGCTCTCTGCTCAGCAGAGAGCTTGCTTCCCTTCCTCTCTCTGCCTGCCTCTCTGTCTACTGGTGATCTCTCTCTGTCAAATAAATAAATAAAATCTTTAAAAAAAAAAAAATAATAATAATAATAATTTAAAAAATAAATAAAATATAAATGTAACTTCATTTATATCAGCTCTGTGGTCCCTGGGAGCTCCCAACTCTTTCAACCTTATGTCCTTATCTTATAGGAGCAACGATGTCTGGGTCCTTGACCTTGAGCAGTGGGCGTGGTCGAAGCCGAACATCTCCGGCCCCAGTCCTCATCCTCGAGGTGGCCAATCTCAGGTGCTCAGGAATTAAAATAACTATTCAGCAAACACTGTAGCATCTTCCAGTTGGGATGGGAGAGGGAGGAGGGAGTCAGGTAAGCTGCCCACGTGCATAAGCCAAAGAGACTTTGTCATTCTTTTTTTGCTGGTATTTATTTTTCAACTTCTAATGGGTTGTATTTATTTTTAGTGGCTTTATATTATCCTCTCTCCAAAGCATTTACTTTGCTGTTTCATTTCTCAAGAGAACCCTGCATTTTATGTACACTCACATTAATGTTTGATCAACAAAAATTATATCCATTCAGGCTAATCATCAGTAATTTGTTCACAAGGATCGGAATTGACATGGTCTGGGGAGAGTGGAGAACTTATAGTGACTAGAATACTCTGATTCGGGTTCTGGGTAGGCTGTTTTCATATTCCACTGACGCATAGGAGGTCAGATACCTGTGCCTGTGTCTTTGTTGGTTTATTTTAAATGTCTTCCTCTCCCCAGATTGTCATAGATGATGCAACTATCTTAATCCTTGGAGGGTGTGGCGGTCCCAATGCTGTGAGTATTGCTGGTGTGGCTTTCCAAAGCACATGCTGCTAAGGGCTCAGAACTTGCTTCCCTGTCTCACCTTGTGAGCATGGTGTCCTTTTTATTGAAGGAATACCTTTTTCACTTTGGGTATATAACCATGGTATTTTCTGGCCGAACTCTGCTTTCTTTTTCCTTTCCCTTCCTTTCCTTCCCTTCCCTTCCCTTCCCTTCCCTTCCCTTCCCTTCCCCTCCCTTCCCTTCCCTTCCCTTCTCTTCTCTTCTCTTCTCTTCTCTTCTCTTCTCTTCTCTTCTCTTCTCTTCTCTTCTCTTCTCTCTTCTTCCTTTCCTCTTTCTTTCTTTGGTGGGGTGAGAGGTGCTTTAAATCAAAGACATTCGTCTCTTAAATATTCATACCTCTATCTATATTCTTCCTACTCGTGCTTCCTCTTTAGGCTGTATGGTTTGCTGCTACCATTTTTTCAAGGAGGGGTGGGGAAGAACAACAGTCTGATAACTGCCAAAATTTACATGGAGTTTATTGAAGAATGCAGATTGAGAAAGTTGTGAATATGTATTATCTACCTCTCCCCACCAACACACACACAGGCAAAATTGAGAACCACTTAAAATTGATTCATGGGTTACAGCACAATTCCATGTTCCGGTCCAGCCGTAGTTTGTGAATAAAGGAGAGCATGATGAGGGCACGAGTGAAAGAGCGGCCACAAATGTGGCTGTATTCTTTTTTTTTTTTTTAATTACTTGTTTGTTTTTAAAAGATTGTATTTATTTATTTGACAGAGGCATAGTGAGAGAAAGAACACAAGCAGGGGGAGTGGGAGAGGGAGAAGCAGGCTTCCCGCTGAGCAGGAGCCCCATATGGAGCTCAGTCCCAGGAACCCAGGATCATGACCTGAGCCGAAGGCAGATGCTTAACCACTGAGCCACCCAAGTGCCCCACAAATGTTGCTCTTCTTCTGAAGAGCCCACACACCCTCTAGACCAGACGGCACAGCTTTGGGATTCCTGTGATGTGTATGTGTTGTGTAGCGTACCTCACCTGAGTCCTCTTGTTGGTCCTTCTCTTCTAGCTCTTCAAGGATGCTTGGTTATTGCACATGCACTCGGGCCCCTGGGCCTGGCAGCCACTCAAGGTAGAAAATGAAGACCATGGGGCCCCAGAACTGTGGTGCCACCCAGCTTGTCGGGTAAGCAGGGCACTGATAGGCCAGTGAGAGAAGGGCCCTAATTGTAAAGCCTAATTGGCTTGTCAGATTTCTAAGCAGATTTGTGTGGAAATAAAAAACACTTTGATGTCACAAAAGAAGTGGACATTAACCATTGTTCTTTGGGCATTGCTCATATGTGAACTTCTAGATGGGAAACCTGTGTGGGCCCCACTGATCCTTTTTTTCCTTTTTCTAAGTATATTTATTTGAGAGAACATGCATGAGCATGAGCTGGGTATTGGCGGTCAGGGTAGGGAGGGCAGAGGGAGAGGGAGAAGCAGGCTTCCCACTGAGTAGAGAGCCTGCTTCAGGGCTCAATTCCAGGACCGTGGGATCATGACCTGAGCCGAAGGCAGACGCTTAACTGACTTAGCCACCTGGGTGCCCCAAGTTTATTTATTTATTTATGTACTCTACGCTGAATGTGGGACTCGAACTCCTGACACCAAGATCAAGAGTTGAACACTCCACTGATCGAGTCAGCAAGGTGCCCCCCCCCCACTGATCCTTTAAGTGCCAGCTTTAAGTATCTCTCTGTCTGTGAACCTTTCCTCAGGGTCCCCAAACAAAAATTGATTCCTCCTTCACCCTATCCCTGTCCTGCACACACACCTCTCATGATGGCACTTGTCATGCTTCAGCCATGGGTTGTTCCCATGTCTGTCTCCCCTTCTGGCCTGAAAGGCAGGCTGCATTATTTTCATCTCTGTATCTCTGGTACCTGTATAATGCCTGGCCTGCCCAGGTGCTCATAATAAAATGTTTGAGGCTTAAATGAATGATCAGAACTGAACATAGGTCTTTTGTCTTCCAGGTGGGGCAGTGTGTGGTGGTCTTCAGCCAGGCTCCTAGTGGGAGAGCCCCACTGAGCCCCAGTTTGAACTCCCGCCCATCGCCGATCAGTGCCACTCCTCCAGCCCTGGTTCCTGAAACCCGAGAGTACCGCTCACAGTCTCCAGTAAGGAGTATGGATGAAGCCCCTTGTGTTAACGGCCGCTGGGGAACACTGAGGCCCAGAGCTCAAAGGCAGACCCCCTCAAGTTCCCGGGAAGGGAGCCTTTCCCCAGCCAGAGGGGATGGCTCTCCCATCCTCAACGGCGGGAGTTTGTCTCCAGGGACAGCAGCTCTAGGTGGCTCTTCCTTGGACAGCCCTGTGCAGGCCCTATCTCCTGGCACTCCGTCTACCACTGAAGGGTGTGACCTCAAAATGGGACTTTCTTTGGCTCCCCGACGAGGGTCGCTACCAGATCAGAAAGATCTGAGGTTAGGATCAATAGATCTGAATTGGGATCTAAAACCTGCTTCGAGTAGCAATCATATGGATGGTGTGGACAACAGGACAGTTGGGGGAAGCATGAGACACCCTCCTGAGCAGACGAATGGTGTGCACACCCCTCCACACGTGGCCAGTGCCCTTGCAGGAGCTGTCTCCCCAGGTGCCCTGCGTCGGAGCCTAGAAGCCATCAAAGCAATGTCATCCAAAGGCCCCTCAGCCTCCGCAGTGCTAAGTCCTCCTCTGGGGTCTTCTCCAGGCTCTCCTGGGAACCAGAACCTGAGCAGTGGAGAAACAGTTCCCATTCCCCGCCCAGGGCCTGCCCAAGGAGACGGACATTCCTTACCTCCCATTGCCCGCCGTCTGGGCCACCACCCTCCACAATCCCTAAATGTTGGCAAACCTTTGTACCAGAGTATGAACTGCAAGCCCATGCAGATGTACGTACTAGACATTAAAGACACCAAGGAGAAGGGGCGGGTCAAATGGAAAGTATTTAATAGCAGTTCTGTGGTCGGACCTCCTGAAACCAGCCTCCATACAGTGGTCCAAGGCAGGGGTGAACTCATCATATTTGGAGGACTCATGGACAAGAAACAGAATGTGAAGTACTATCCAAAAACAAACGCCTTGTACTTTGTGCGAGCAAAGAGATAATGTGTTCTAAACCCCCTCCCCTTTCTGTGGCTTTTAATTTTCCAGCGTGCAAGCATTTGGACTGCGAATTGGGAAAACAAAGGACAGAATTACTCCCATAAACCAAAACCCCAATTCCCAACCTCACTCACTCCAGGCTGGGATCAAAACTCCATTAAGAAAAGAATTATATATAAATATATAAATATATATTATATAGCCAACTCTGTTTACAAAGAGGGAGAGATCTCCGTCCTGGTTCAGATAAATTTGTTGCTGTGTTTTAGCAGAGGCTGTGCTGCCTTTTTCTACTTTGCTGGTAACTAGACCAAGAATTTAGGGAACAGACTAATGTCAGAACTTAACTAGAACAACTGAAGAGCCCCCGTAAATTTTTATGTGGCCTTCTTGGAGTTAGAGAAAGAAAGAGCGTGTGTAAGGTGCACATGTGGAGCCTCCCGATCCACGAGCTCCCGGAGCTGGCAGGGTGAAAGGAGCCTGTAGAGCACTCTTCCTCCCTTCCTTTTAAAACCACACAGAACCTGTGCAAATGTCTCTTTGCGGTCATGCCCTCTGCCTGGCCCTGTTCTGTCCTTGTGACCGAGGAAAGTTACCCAGCCAGGAATTCCGTTGCACGTGTGTGTCCCAGGATCACCATGGGGCAGTGTTAAGGCAGAGACGCCTGTCGCCTAGTGTCCACTGGTCTGGAGCACACTCCCTCTCTGTCTCAGAAAACATATTGGTGTCTGCTTTCGGAACTTTCTGACAATCGTATTTGATTGCAAGCTGCCAAAAACCACATTTGTTCCCTTAAGACTTGATCCTCAGAAGCTGCCTTTCCCTTTTTTTTTTTTTTTTTGGCATATGTGGATTTTTTTTTTTTTTTTTTTTTTTTTTTTTTTAAAAAGCAAGCCCTGAAAGTGTTCCCACTTTCTGTTTCTTTTACAGAGCTAAGGTGCCCAGGGAAATCTCTTAGAGATATTTCTGGATCCTGTTCTCTGGTATCACGGAGGGACCTGGTAGGGAATTCCAAGATGCCAATAGCATGAGAAATCCTTGAAGTGTCAAGAATACTGTTATTTCCCTTTGGGCTTCTTTTTACTTCCAAAGCGCGTTAGGCACACCCATTATTATTTATACAATGTGGAAATTGATCCTGGAAGAGAATCCCAGTAGTAGTTCCTTCTAGAAATAATTTCGCCTCTTGGTGTGACATGCATTTTTCTGCGTGGCTGTTGACTAGTGGTTGGGTTGAGTGTCAGGTGCTTAGCCTCTCTGAGGCAGGGCACACCTTGGGAACAGCCCCTCCTTTGTGACTGTCTCCTTCACATGTGACCCAAATAAGAGTTGGGTTTTTATGTCATACGGTTCCTGAGATAATGTGCAACCAACTAGAGCATTCCTTTGGTTGATACAGGAAGTTACAAATTACCAGTCTATAAACCATGGCCTGGACCTAGGAGATGTTAGAGTAAGTCAGATGGCCCCACTTTAATTTTTGGTGATTTCTCATCAGTGGAAAGATTTTTACTTTGCCTTTAGGATTTGAATTTCAGAACACTGCATTTCCCATCTTTCACACTCCCCTTTTTTCCTGTTAGCATTTCCCAAGCACAAGCCTGCTACAGCTGGCCCTGGGTCCTGGCTTTAGGCCAGCCCTTAGCAATCTGTCTGATAAGTGTGTTTTCTCCTATGACATCATGTTGAATTCTTTCCCGTAGCCATTAGCTTTTACAATGTGGTCTTGGTGGGAAAGCCCCCCTGGTGCCAAGCCCAGGAAAAGGCCAGCTCACAGGGAGAGGTCTGTGTTCCAGAGACTGTTCCCTTAGATGACGAACTGCCATGTGCCTATTTACTGTAGTATCCACCTACTCCTAGCTCAGCACTTTGCCTGCTGGACACCTTGCTCCTGGGCTATTGCCGGTTCTTCTTCAGCAAAGACTGTTAGATCATGTGGGGTCCTTATTCGCAAGAGAAAGCCTAGCCTGTAAGATTAGGTATTACTTTATTGCTATTACCGAACCGTGTTTATGACATTGCATCTGTGCATGGACAGCGTCCCCAAACTCAGTTCCTGTTTAAATATAAAGTATTTGGAAGCCTGAGAGTTCGGAATCTCAGCTTTGTGACCATTCCCTTAGTCCTGTGGCCTTCCTCAGCCAGCTGTTGGCTCGTGGGTTCCCTCTGTCTTCCCCAAACATGCAGGCAGCGGAGGTGATGACTCTCTTGGAAGGTCGCTGGCTCCTTGGAGCTCCGTGGCACCCAGACTGCTCAGAAGCGCGCTGTATTTTGACAGCTCCTTAGGAACATCTCCTTCATCTGCACCTGGTGGTGGTGGCCTTGGTGGCTCTTGGGCACTGTGGCCAGATAGCTTAGGAGAGCATCTCCACACAGGGTGGTTGTGTCCTCAGGGCCCCGTGAAGCCGCGTGTGCAGGGGAACTTCAGGTGTCCCCCCCGTGGAGAGCATTCCCCAACACCCTGGCTGCTTCCATGAGGGCACATTTAACCACGACTCTGGTTTGGACAGGATGCCAATTTTGTCTTAACGATTCACTGAGAAAAATGAGACAGTTTCCTTGGCCTTCACGAGCACCTAAATTAGCAAATATTTGTCAGTGTTGAAGTATTTAAAATACATGGTGTTTCTTACTTGAAGCTTTAACCCCTTCCACTCCTGCAAGTGTGCCTTTGAGAGCCCCATGTCACATGGACTTCCCTGGCCCCCTCGTGGACCTCCTGTGAGAGTCTCGGTGTCTTCCTTGCCTCTTGGACAGGGCTTCTGTTTTCTCACCTTGCAGGCCGGGCAGTAGAGAGGCTTCTGTATTTCCGTTCACATTTCATGGGTGGTGGGCTGCGCAACCACCCCTTTACACACACCCCCCGCACACACTTCTGTATTTTAGGAGCACAAACTAGGTGTCGAAACAAGCTTACATTTAGTTGTAAGGTAATACTGGCCTTCCTCTCCTCCCAACCCTCTGCAGATTGATCTAATTTTAATCTTCGAGTTTTATATCAAGAGCTAAAACCACGAACTATCCCAGGAACTGTGTTGGAACTCTCTAAAATAAAGAAAAGAAGAGGACAACAAAAGAAAACCAACTTGAGAAGTCTTGACGTTGGAGAACAGAAAGCCACCAGCTGATGGAGAACAGAGGGATACTTCCTTTCCTCTAACTTTCTCTCTCTGGGTTTCCCTCTGCTTTGCTTCTTTGCTTCCCCTTAAAAGTGATGTTCCTGTGGGTTTGTCCTGTCTGTCCTTGTCGTTGTGGTGATCCTGGCATGGTGATGTGCTCTGCTTTGCGTTGTCTCTGCTCTCTTACCAGCGCACAAGTCAGTGGGGAGGATCTGAACACACCCAGGGGCAAGGAAGCCGAACTTTGAGGCCTGCGTCCTGTGCAGCCTCCCCACGAACTGCAGAAGGCATGTTCTGCATGGTCACCAGTAAGTGGCTCCCTCTCACTGTGTTCATTGTCCTATGAGAGCAGCCCTTTGGCCTTGGCTCCACCCTTGCTCTCTGTCCTCGCTCTGCTCCCTTCCCACCAACCAGGGTTCATGTCAGCGCACCCCGGTCGTGCCCTGGCGAAGCTGGTGCTGTGAGTGATGTTTCCCATACAACTCAGGGGTCCCAGATGGCTTACCCTGAGATGGTCATTTTAGGCACATAACAGTGTAGGAATGAAAAGTGGACTTCATTGGTATTTAAATCTGTCAATTTCATTTTTTTGTTAAGGTTTTCCCTGATGACTTTTTAGCGATTTAACAAATAAAACAAAATGGACAGAATTGTCTTAACTGTTTTATTAGTAGAAAAGAAGAAAGAAACGGAACTGTCATGGAAGCTGTTGAGATTGGAGATGGAAATTGGAAGCAAGGTAGTTGGAAAACCTGCCCTTAACCACTCTAGGAAGGTTGTGTTTGGGCGTAGAGGTGGGGAGCTGCCCTTCCCTGGGGACAGCTCCCATTGAATAAGAGGCAACTCTTAGTCATGCTCGAAGGACTTGGCATTTCAGAGTCTCAGGCACCGCCCTGTGGTGGAGACTCAAGAGAGGGCCTGAGCTTGGAGGAGGGCCCCAGGGACCAGGACAGCAACAACCACATCATCGCTGGCCTCTTAAGCAAAAAGGAGGACACAGGGCCCCTGGATCTTGAAACAGCACGGCAAATGGTTAGAAACACAAGCCTGAAGCCCCAGAGGCTTGTGTTCTAATCCTGCCTTCCCCTTCTTTCTGCTTAACCTTGGACGTGAGTTTCCTCATCTGTAAATACAGTTGTTTCTGTCTTAAAGGATCATGAGGATTAGCTGAGGTTGTGTATGAAAGCACTAGGCACAGTGTCTGGCGCATGGTGAGTGCTCAGTAGATGGTGGCTACTATTTATAATGAACCTTGGAAGAAAATAGAGGCTCGGGGAAGGAAAGGGCTAGGTTCGCTGTGTAAATTGCTACAAGCATGTCCCTGCTGAGGATTATGCGTGTCTCTGGTTGTCTGGGTTATCTTTTAGATGTCAGCGTGAGAACCTCTGAGGCTTTTGCCTCTCCAGAGCAGTAAGCAGCAGCTGCTGCCATAAATCAGGTCAGAATTGTCTCATTGTTTAATCTCCCTTTTGGACTTGAATTCCTTGGTTTGCTAGTTGAACTCTGCCTCTGGCACTTAAGGTATCCTTCTGCCTGGATTCAAGGGCACACTCAGTTGGCTCCCATTCTGGAAGTGTCAGTTGGGGACTGATGACAGGAGTCTGCCCAGCTGCGTGGGGGCCTGGGAGGAGACAGGCACCATGAGGGTAGGGGGCTGAAACCACTTGCTGACCACATGCCAGTTTCTTATACCCATGGGTCTTTGTGCCGAGCACCATTATGTTCTTTTCGTTGGGTGAGTACCGTGTACTGACCCTGTCCCAGACTCAGGTGCCGCACGCCTGCAGCTCTCATGCTAGCTGCACATTTGTGCCTCCCAAGATGTGGCATGAAACTTCCCTTTCTAACAGCATGCTGTCTATCCCACTGCACTTTGAGACCCAGTAAACTAAAGCATGGCCGCAGGAGGGTCCTGGGTCCGAAGGGTCCAGCGCCATGTGCTGGCCGCTGCTAAACTGGCAAGAGGCAGAACGACTGTTCGTATTCTTTCTCAGTCACCCTTGTGGAAGGGCTGGGCTCATTGTAGGTCTGTTGGGCAGAACAAGGTCCAGTGGGTAGAAGCTGTAGAGAAGAGATTTCCTCATCGTTGGGAAGAACTCCGTTATGGTCAGAGCTGTATGTATCAGAACCAGTTTGGCACTGCTGGGGGAATTCAGGCATTGCCTGGGCAGTCTGGAATGTTGTAGAGGAGGCGGCGTTTAGTGCGTAGGGTGCCGGGGCGATTGTGGTCCTGTGGAAGGAGGCAAACATCGGTGCCTGGGGAGGACCCCACATACTCAGCTTTCAGGATAGGTTGGCCTGTAAGCCCCCCAGACAGCATCCTAATGTAGTCTGTCCCACCACGGGCCATGCTCCTGCTCCAGAGATGATGACCTGAACGTGAGGACAGCAGTGTGATCGGCCCCAGGTCAGAGGGTGCGTGGGAACAGAGAAGAGAGGATATGCCAGTGTCAGGGAGAGCACAGCTCAGAGAAGGTCCATGATTCCCCCAAGGCCTGGCAGGAGGCGGCGGCCACTGCCTTCCCATGCAGTTCTAGCACGAGACTCCCGGGCCACTCCCCTCGGAATTGATGGGCCAGAGGCCTGTGCACGTTTAGGTCTAAATGACAGCACCTACAGGGAAAGGGCCGCTCGACACTGCCCTTTCTCCTTCCCAGGACTTGGGTTTACTTTTCTAACTGGCTCTGTGAGTAAGCGGTGTGGGAATCACTGACTCAGACGAGGAGACCGAGGCCTTGCCCATGTCCCTACCCTCAGCGAGTCCTGCAGCCTATCGCTTATCCTATCACCCTCATCTGGGGAACCCTGAAAGACCAACCTTTGAGCACCCTCATATCCAGCAGGACAGGAAGCATCACCTCCAAATCTTGCAAGCTGGTCTGCTTGTCGTGCTACCACAGGGGACCGGTGTCCACCCTTGCTTCTTTGTGCCTTACCACCTCCCCAGAGATGGGGGAGCATACCTATCCCGGGTCCGCCTTCTGCCCTCAGTGGCCATAACTGTCCCCTCCCCACTCTGATTGACCACAGCCAGCAGTAGTCCAGAGCTCTTGTAGATGCTCTGAGAGGTCATGCTTCCACTGTTACGGAAGTGCTCAGAGATTGGGAACTTGCATGGGAGGCAATGACAGAGCTGATGTGTGCGTCAGATCAAAAATGGGACAAGAGACCCCTCCATGCCCTTTCAGCCTAGAGAGGCTGCAGGACAGGGACGTGGGCTGACTTTCAACCAGAAAACACCTTGGTTCAAAAGCTGGTACTGTCACTTTGGGCTGAGACAAGTCATCCCACAACTAAAGGTTACATAGGAGTCTCTTGATCCCATCTGAGCCTCAGTTTTATCACTAACCTGGGTCGAGGCTAGCCTCACAGGTTAGCAATTCAGCAGTAATTGTTCATCTGTGGAGTGGGTGTGCTTCCCCAGAAGACCACTTGGGGGCACCCTGTGAAAGGCTTTGCATCCTAGGCATTCTATCAGAGGCCGACTTTGGAGGGAAACTGAATGGGCTGGAGGAGAAAAATGCCCATTCTCCCTTCTCTCTGTTGGTAAAGCCTGGGTAGGACCCCATCCCTGGACTCTACCACATTTCTGAGCACCACCCCGAAGCTGGCTCCCTGCCCTCTCTGCCCCAGCCCCCAGCTGTGGGAAAACCAGTGTTTTCCCCACCAGGCTGGGCTCTGGGCCCAGGCCCTGTCAGCACGCACAAAGCTGAGCTGATGTTAGAAGAAAATGCCTAAGCGGGCTGGCAGAGTGTGCCATTTCCCCACCGGGGCACCTGTCTGCCCACCCACTGTAGGAAAGAGAAAGAGGCCTGGGGGCCAGGCCTTACCAGGCAGAAACCTGGAAGGAAGAAGGAAGCTCCTGCCCACCCATCAGCAAGGGTACGAGAGCCCAGCACTGCCCTGGGGATCAGTCATTCCCGCACACCTTCGCCTGAGCGTGGACTGGCCCTCGAGGCGCAGGGACACAGATGGCTAAAAAGAGGCCTGCGCCTGGAGCTGCCCACAGCCTCCTGACCAACCAGGGAGGTGTTTCACTGAGCTTCAGAAGCCGAAGACAGTCCTAGGTAACAGACTAAAAAGACACAAAGAAGGTAAAGAACTGTCTGGAAGCAACAGCCAGGCGGGCAGGAGAGCTGTTCGGAAGCCAGAGAGAGCTAAGAGATGGGTTTCTCCATACCCCAGCCTCACCCCACTAAACTGAGGCAGCGAGCAGATGAGAATAAAGTCTGTCTGGGGGACCCCAGGCCTGGCCTGGGGCAGTCCGTAATGCAGGATGTTGGCCGTCCTCCAGGCCTCACACTGGGGAAGACCCATTCACTGTGGGCCAGGTCAAGTGCAGAGGAGCTGTGGGAGATCTGGCATATCAGAAGCGCTGAGGGCCATGCAGAGTGAGCCATATGGATCTGATGACCAGGGGCGTTATTGCCTCAGATGTAGCAGGGAAAGAAGCGTATGACCAGCCACAGTGGGAGGAGAGGCCAGCAGAGATGGGGCCATGGCGGAATTCTGAAAGAGAGTTCTCCCTGGAGCAGGAGACCCACAGGGTCCAGAACAGAGGATGTCCAAGGAGAGGGTGCTCCCCTCCCCACACGTGCTTCCCTGGCATTTGGGTAACCCGTCCTACACACGGAAAATGAGCCCCAGGGCCAGGGGAGGGGGAGACAAAAAGAAACAACCTTGAGGAGATTGAGATAAAACTGTAGAGAATGAGAAGTCAACTGAATTTAAGTTCACCGGGAAACTATTGGATTAAAATGGCTGCAGACAGATTAAATCAAGTCAGGAAACAAAGCTCTTTTTCAGTGAAGGTAAGAGCTTGTACTTGCTCCCGTTAGAAGGAAAGAAATCAGATGAAGGGCTAGGGAATCCCAAGAACGGAGGGTGAGAGGCGCTGTGGCCAGTGCCAGAGGGAGAAAGGAGAAGGGTGTTCCAGTAGAGAGAATTGCCTTTGCGGAGGCACAGAAATCTGAGTGTGACCCACCCTTCCGGGACCTTGAGGAAGGTCAGTGTGACCTGAGTACACAGGGCAGAACTGGAGAGGGGGATGAGAGGCAGGCAGGCGTGGGGTCTGGACCCAGGTGGGGGCGACCACAAGAGGATGTTAAATGTATAGGGAGAAAACTCAGCCCCTGGCGGCTGACTACATCAAGAGAACAGGAGGCCGGCACCCACTCCTGCTTTAAGCAAGCATGTAAATGCTGTGTGCCAGACCCTTCCTGTGGAGCTGACATTTCAGTGGGGGGTGAGGGAGAAGGAACAAATGGGTAAAGAGCTGAGCAGGACCATTCCAGATGAGGACCGTGAGGATTATAAAGTTGGGATGTGACAAAATGTGATGGGCTTAGGCTCACCAGAGAAGGCCTTTCCAAGGAGGTGACATTTTAGCTGAGACCCTAATGTAAGAGCAGCGGGGCAGAGAGAACAGCAGCAGCAAAGGCCCTGAGGCAGGCATGAAACTGACAAGTTCAAGGAGCAGAGGAAAGGCCAGCATGTCTGGAGTATGTGAGTGAAGGCAGAGGTTGCAGGTGGCCCTTTAGGCCATGGGGAGGGAGGGGTTGGGGTGGCCATGACTCTAGGTGCAGTGGGTGGCCATTAGAGGGCTGTAAGCAGGGAAGTGATACATGAGGCTGTCCAGGTCAAGGACACCAGCCTTGCTGCCAAGCAGGCCTCGCACATTCCAGGCTCAGAAGAACTCTCTAGGGATAATTTGGCAGCTCAGCCCCAAATTTTATATTTAAACAGGATCTAGACATTTCCAGTGTGCCCTTTCTCTCTACCCTGCTGTCCTGTTTCTAAGTGCAGTTGCCTGGTTATTTAATCGCAGTCCCCACCAGAGTGTGGGATCCACAAGGGCAGGGTCCGTATCTACTTCCCAGTGGCCTTCCCAGCGTCTGGCCTGCCACAAGGTGTGTTTGTCCACACTTGGCAAGTACCCTTTGTCTGCATCCCCTCGGGCCTGGGATGTTCGCCCAGCTTCCCGGTGCGCCCTCTTCAGGCCATTTCCCAAGCTGCAGCCACAGCCAGTCAGCCAACACATTTCTATTGAGCTTTTACTGGGTCAGACATACTCCAGCTGGTAGAGATTATTATGGGCCAAATTGTGTCCTTCTGCCCCTCCCCGCCCCGCCAAATTCTTATGCTGAAGTGCTAACCCCTAATACCTCGGATTGTAATCATATTTGGAGATAGGGTCTTTACTGAGGTGATTAAGTTAAAACCAGGCCATCAGGGTGGGCTCTGATCCAGTATGGTTCGTGTTCTTTTAAGGAGAGCGAATTTGGAGTCAGACTTCCACGGAGGGAAGGCAGTGCGAGGACCTGCGGAGAGCCTGGTCACCCACAAGCCGGAGAGAGAGGCCTGGAGGAGATCCTCCCTCCCGCCCCTACCGACTCCTTGTCTCTCACTGCCGACCTCCAGAAGTGAGAAGACACGTTTGTGCTGCGTAAGCCGCAGTCTGTGGTCCTTCGTGACTGCAGGTGGAGGGGATACGGGGATAGAACAGAACAAAAAGGCCCTTATGCTCATGGAGCTTATGTTCTGGTGAGAGAGGCCGACAATAAATTTTAAAATTCCAGAACCAAAGGGCGCCTGGCTGGCTCGGCTGGTAGGTCATGCAATTCTTACTCTGAGGTTCGTGAGGTCGAACCCCATGTTGGGTGGAGAGATTACTTAAAAAAATCTTTAAAAAAACAAAAAAAGTAAAAGTTCAGAATCATGAACAGGATGATGTGAAGGAGTCAGCGGAGGGAGGAAGGGCGTGTCCGTGAGTGCGGGAGGGGGCAGGGCTCCGGGCAGGTGGGGCAGCCCACGCACAGGAGGTTAGGGGGGAGATGGAGAGAGCCCCGCGCTGGGCACTGTGTGGGAACAGAAGGCCGGGCGCGCTGGAGTGCAGTAGGCAAGGGGAAGAGGGTGACCCTTTGAAAGCGCGAGGAGCCAGTTACAGAAGGCCTTGAAGGCACGAGGTTTGGATTTATTCTGAGTGCAGTGAAAACTACTGGAAAACTGGAAGCATGGGTGTGGCATTGCTGGATTTACACTGCTTAAAGACTACTCTCGTGCCTCTGTGGTATTCCAGAAGGCAAGCTGGGAAGCCCTGCAGGACACCGCTGCAGTGTCCAGGCAGAGAAGAGAGAGAAACATGATCCACTGTCCCTTCACCACTTACCTTCCCTGGGCGTCCCATCACCCCCCCGCCCCCCGCCCCTGAAGTCCTGTGTGTTTGCCCCCCTGGGCCATCTATTTCAGGCAGGTGACTGTCTCTCCCTGCTTTGATAAGTCCTCTCCAGGCCTTATGGGGCCTTGTCCAGAAGGTGCTCGATCAACTTGGGGGATGGAGAGAGACCAAACCATGAGAAATGAGTGGATTAATTGGGAAGTTTTACATCAGAAGGGCCTTTAGATAAATGGCCAACCTGCTTCACCTTAGGCCTTAAAAGGAAAAGCATCTTGCTTGGAGGACCCTCAACTTAGTGGTCAGAGTGGGCACAGGAAAGTGGAACTCACCAGACCAGAACAGTCCACAGGCATCCTCTTGAAATGAAATTCTGAACCACCTCACTCCCAGCTCTAACCCTCGACTGGCTTCCTGCTGCCAGCAGCAGTGTTTACGTGAGATCTGTGGCCCTGCTGCGGACTGAACTGTGTGCCCCCCCCCTCACCCGCCACCCAAATCCATATGGTAAAGCCCTAACCCCCAATGTGACTTCCTGGGAGATAGGCCTTAAAGGAGGTAATCAAGGTTAAAGAGGTAATCAGGCAAGGAAGGCCCTGACCCGGGAGTACTGGTGTCTTTAGAAGACGAAGACACACCAAGAACAAGTGTGCACAGAGAAGGCGTCTGCTGTCTGCAAGCCAGGAAGAAAGGCCTCATCAGAGACCAACCCTGCTGGCACCTTGGGTTTGGACTTCCAGCTGCCAGGACTGTGAGAAAATAGGTTTCTGTTGTTGAAGCCCCCCAGTCTGTGGTGTTCTGTTAGGGCAGCCCCCGCAGACTGCTTCAGAACCCACCTTGTGAACTGCCCAGGGCTCTTGTTAAGTGTGCAAGCTCACAGACCCATCCGGTCCCCAAAGCAGAATCTCTGGAGGATGGGCCCCAAGAATCCATGTTTGGAACAGGCTCCTGTTGCTCACTGGTGTCCTTTCTGGGGCTCCTGAGGGCAGTGAAGGCTCATTCCCCTAGGAACCTTTGGCCAATAGCTCCTCTGATCACCAGCCTCCCTCTCTGTCCAAGAGGACTTCACCTTCGGCCTCCAGGTGAACCGGCAAGCTCATTCTGCCAAGTTGCTTCGTTTCCTTACACTGTCTCTGAGCCCTCCAAGAGCCAAGACAGAGCAGGGCTAAATAGGAAGTCTGGAAACTCAGATAAGTGAGATCTGAGCCCTGCCACGGAGGGAGAACGCTTCACACACTGTGACCAGTCCTGACTCTGGGCAGATGCGGTCAGACCTGCAGGAAAGGGAGCAACCTGGGAATGTGGGCGAGAGTTTCGAGCTGCAGGATCCCGTAAGAACTGGTGTTCAGTTGTTGTGTTTCTGCCTGGCTGTTGTGGAAGCAAGCTGAAAGCGAGCGCCCTGTCTCACACGGCCACATCCCCTCTACTCTCTTGGACATAAGGAGCCACAGTCATTTGCGGGTTCATGGCCCTCAAACGCTTTCAGCATTACCAAGAAGAGCCCTCCTAGTGGCTGGGGGCAGAGGGTAAAAAACGCGAGACCCAGTCTGGCAGGACAGAGTCTAGTTTTCTAGACTTAGAAGGCTTACTTGGGCTCCAAGTCTAGTTATCCCACTGACCATCTCTATGATGTGACCTCAGATAACCACGTTGTCTCTGAGAGCTTCCTCATCTGTAAAAGATAAGGATAATATTTCCTCCACAGGCTTGTTGATGAAATTAAATGTGGTCACCGCTATAAAGCGCCCACCGTCTGGCACCTAGTTAGCCTTCAATAAAAGTTAACTTATAGATTATTCCTTACAAAACAGGGATTTATTTGCCCAATGTGAAGGCCCTGCAAGAAGATACTGGTGAAAATCAAGCATAATAGACAATCTATCAGGAAGGACCCACACACACCCAGTCCCACTAGCGGGCATTTCCTGAGCGCCCACCTTCTGGAAACAGGCCGGTGCCTGTTGCTGGAACAGTGGAGAGGGGCTGTAGGCGTCAGTGCTGAAATATCAGCTCCGGGAGGGGAGCAGGTCTTGGTAGTCTCTGTATTGCCAGGGCCAGGGGGCGGGGTGCACGGACACATAGTAGGTGCTCAGTAAGTATTTGCTGAATGAATGGGATGAACCAATCAATAAATGAATGACCGGCCAGCATAATCCTGTGGGCCTCTGACTCATTTTTAAGACCTTGAGCAAGTCCGTCACGCTCTGAGCTTCTGGTTCCCCACTGGTGAAGCCACAGGTGTCTAACTCATCATTTAGGTCCTGCGAGCAGAATTAACAGAGCGATAGTAACAGCAAGAATAGTAGCTTACTGAGCACTGCTATGGGCCGAGCGCTGTTGTCAACAAAACAAAACACCTTAGGAGGCAATAGTATTTTGCCTCCACTTTACTGAAGGGAGATTGAGGCACTGAGAGGCAGGGAAGGCTCCTGGAGACGCGGGAGTTGATCAGATTTTTGGAGGAATGCCTGGGGGATCGGACTGAACAATGAAGAAGAACCACGGCGGAGGGTGGAAGGCTCTGCCCTGGGTGTCGCCGCCGGGAGGTAGCCGCGGACTTTCAAGTGGGGCCAGCCCCGCCCCCGGCGTCTCCCTGACAACAGCGTCCGCACATGCGCCTCAAACACCCGCGCCTGGGCGGGCGGCGGGCTCCGAGGCCGGATGCGAGCCGGGCGGAAGGTACCCCAGCGGGCTAAGCGGTGGGGGCGCGGACTGGGTTTTTAAAGGGACCAGCTCTTCACCGGCCCGTTCGCCGACGGGACCCGCTGATGGTGAGGGCTGGGTGGCCCAGGTAGTCGGGATCGAGGCAGAGGAGAAGCAGGGCCACGTAACAACCCCGCCCGCCCGGAGATGACAAGGGAGGGGAGGGCTGTGCAAATGCCCCACCCCCACCCCCGGCAATGAATGGGATGAGTATCCCCCAGGGAGCAATGTGGGGAAGTAACTATGGGATTGCACCTTCTGGGTAATAAGAGGGAGACGGGGATTGCGTAACTCCCCAGGACCGTGAAAGGAAGCCCGGGTTCCAATAGCGTTAATGGGGATAAGGGTGGGGTGCCGTGACTGATCCCCCACCCCAAGGAGGAGAGTCAGAGAGCAGGTTGAGCGGGATCACAGGTCCAGCTCAGGACGGTTACCGTCTCCCATCCCCTACTCAGCATTCTGCCATCTCCCTACCCCTCGGGTCGCCCAGCCATGGCCAGACCACCTGCCCCGGGCTCGGTGATTGTTCCAGACTGGCACGAGAGTGCTGAGGGCAAGGAGTACCTGGCTTGCATCTTACGCAAGAACCGCAGACGGGTGTTTGGTAAGTGCCTGACCCCCAGGCTTGTCGCCTGTCACTCCCTGGTGAGAAGTGTCACCTGTTGTTCCCTGGGGAGAGTGAAGAAGTAGGGCAGCGAGGGCCTGCTTTGCTGCACTCTTCAACCTTGGAGACCCCTGGAAGCCCTATCTCTGGGGCTCCCACCCCCGAATCACCTTAGAGCTAATTCCATCATCAGAGCCAGGGACATGGAAACAGCCGAAACGCTGCCAAGAACCATTGTCACCAGAGAGGCTGTTGATTGAGTTCTCACCCTGTGCCAGGCCTTCTGCTGGGCACGTTATACAACAGACTCCCAATTACCCTCAGCAGTACACCTTACAGACTTCTCCAAGATCCAGCCTAGTAATCAGAGGCATGCCTCTTCTACAACCTGCTATCTCTAAGACAAGACATTCATGTTTCCAGGATGAGCCAACTCACCCAGGGTTGGGCTGACATCAGCAGAGGGGCCTGGCATCCGCTGTGGGGGCTCAGCTCTGGCCAGAAAATGAGAGGGCAGCCCACAACTTAGGACTTTCAGATCCCAAGCCTATGGATGTATCATAATTCTTTTTTTTTTTAAATTAAAAGGATTCATAAAGATCTTGATTTATTGATTGTACTGAGTTTATTTGTAGTAATTGAGAATATTTTTGCTAATATTTCTCCATTGAGGAAAAACTATGAAAAACCTTGCCTTTACGTGTGGGAAATCTAGAACATGGTATAATAGTATCAATAAAAACAATCTCATGCATCCAACTTCAGATACAAGTAACTTGGTATTATTTGGAGTAGGTCTTTGTGCCGCTCATAGAGCACAGGTGAGCTGTGAGCTTCTTAGCAGGGCTCATCCAGGGACCCCCCTTGTGTCCCAGGCCTCTGTAATGAGCATAGAAAACCATGGCTGCAGGCACTGAAAAGCTCTTAGAGTTGCTGGGTTTGGTGGGGCGGACCTCTTGACCCCCTCTGGCTCCCTTCTTGTTCCAGGGCTGCTGGAGCGACCAGTGCTGCCCCCACCCGTGGCCATTGACACAGCCAGCTACAAGATCTTCGTGTCTGGGAAGAGTGGCGTGGGCAAGACAGCGCTGGTGGCCAAGCTGGCTGGCCTAGAGGTACCCGTCATACACCACGAGACCACTGGTGAGTCCAGCCAGGGAGGCCTTGCCTGGGATGGCGGAGAGTCTGGCCCTTGTCCCACCATTTACTCTGCAACCTTGGAAAGTCACTTCACTTCTCTGAGCCTACCTCTGGCTCCTCTGTTCAGCAGAGGTAATAGTACCAACCCCAAAGTACTAGAGATAGTACTGAGCTGGCTCAAGAGAGGTGCTCAGGGAGCATGACCCCTCCCTTCGTGTGTCCTCCCACTGGACGCTGACTGGCCAGCAGGATGCAACATTATCCAGTATCCTGTACCTTTGGGTCCCCTGTACATACAAGTGAAACTGCTTCGTCTAGGGCTAAGCTGCATCTCTCCAGCAAGCTGGAGGCTTATCTAGGCAGGTGTTTTCTCCCATCAGACTGAGAATTCTCCCAGGTCAGTGACTATGCCTTCCCTCTCAGGCTGGTGACCCACCAGGGACATGTCTTCTTTCTATTCCTTCCTGGTCCCCTTAACCCTCTCCACTCTGCCTTCCCCATGCTGAATGGCTGACCCTCCCCAGGCATCCAGACCACTGTGGTATTTTGGCCAGCCAAGCTGCAGGCCAGCGACCGTGTTGTCATGTTCCGCTTTGAGTTCTGGGACTGTGGGGAGTCTGCACTCAAAAAGTTCGATCACATGCTGCCGGTGAGCAGACAGGCGGGCCTGGGAGGGTTTGGGAGGAGCTGGTTATCTGAGATGGGCTTCGGAATCTGAGTGTCTGAGCCCAGCCTGCTTGATCTGCAGGAGCCAGATCTGGGCACAGGCTGAGGGTGCTGCCCCAGGTGGGAGAGCTCTGAGCTGGCAGTGGGGACTGGTCCTGCGGAGGGAGGAAGTGAGCTGAGACTTCTCAGGGCCTGTGCTTATAAGCCTCTCATCAGCCTCTCCATACCCAGGCCTGCAAGGAGAAAACAGATGCTTTCCTCTTCCTCTTCTCCTTCACCGACCGTGCGTCCTTTGAAGACCTCCCTGGACAGGTGGCCCGAGTAGCAGGCGAGGCCCCTGGTGTTGTCAGGATGGTCATCGGCTCCAAGTATCCTTCGGGTGGCCCCTAGGACGGTCAGAGGCCACACTTGGCAAGGCATGGAGCAAGGGGATCAGGAACCCTGCCTCTGCCCAGCTGTGGGGTCTAGTCCCATGGACTTTATCTTAAAGGCAGCAGGCGTGCTCCCCCCTGCCACCATCCCAGGGAGGAGGGCTAAGGCTGGGTGTGATGAGGTGGCACACAGAGGTACCCGGCCAGGCTCCTTGACCCTCCTGCAGATTTGACCAGTACATGCACACAGATGTGCCTGAGCGGGACCTCACAGCCTTCCGGCAGGCTTGGGGACTGCCACTCCTGCGGGTGAAGAGTGTGCCAGGGCGGCGGCTGGCAGATGGGCGCACTCTGGATGGGCGGGCCGGGCTAGCCGACATTGCCCATGTGCTCAATGGCTTGGCTGAACAGCTGTGGCACCAGGACCAGGTGGCAGCTGGCGTGCTTCCCAACACCTCTGAGAACACCCCAAGCTGATCCCTACTCCCAACCCTCACGTGACCCAAGGCAGAGGGCAGCAGCCAGGTCCTAGGGCTGAGGCAGGAATGTCTGATCTCATCCCGAGGACTGGCCAGAGGGCCCTGTTGGGAGGATGGTGCCCTGAGAAGAAGCCTCCTGCCCCAGCAGCACCTTCCATGCAGAATTCCTGACAGTGAGATGGGGGCACAAGGCTCAGTGGGCCAGTGGTCTGAGGGCATCTGGGTGTCCCTGGTCTTCTCCTTCTGACCTGAGGGTCTAGGCCCTGGAAGCTGAGGAACTGTAGGGGCAGGGCCCCAGGGCTCAAGCTGTTCCCCCAGCTGCCTGCCGTCCTCCCCCTTTCTGCAGCACCCAGAGAGGGTGACTGGGAAGAGGGGGTGTCCCCGCTGGGTCTGGACCTCAAGTGACTTCAATCAAGAGCCTACATTACAGCCGTCTGCTGTAGCAGATAAATCCTGAAATCTTGGTGGTTTAACTCTATAGAAGTTTTTTTCTTGCTCTGTCTGCTCATTGAACTCATGTAGAGACCCTGACTCTGAGGTCTTTAACATGTGGCTTCCTGTTTTGGCCTGGGACTTCAACCCCCCATTCAGCCCACTGGGAATGAGCACAAATGGAAGATTATCTAGAAGGTCTCCAAGGACCTGGCCTCTGCCCACCATCCATTGGCTAACACAGAGTCACATGGTTACATGGGGCAGGGCATGCTGGGAAATGTAGTCCACCAACGTGTTCAGGAGGTGAGCCCTCTCTCTCTGTAGCACCTTTCTCCATCAGGAAGGTGTCAAGCTAGGCTTAGAACAGGGGCCCCACCAACCTGGAGAATCAGAAAACTCACTATACAGGGCCAGGGACTGGACCAGGTGGGGTCAGGGAGTGAGTTGCCCTGTTAGGCAGCTCTGCCCTATGGAAAGCCAGCAAGGGCAGGTGAAGGAAAACTAGTGAACTTGCCCATTCTTGTGTCTCACATTTGCCCCGTCTACCAGACACCGGTGAATGCAGGCTGAAGTGTGGGGGTGGGTGCTATGAAGAGGGCCCTTATGTGTTCTGACACCCCCTGATGGTGGGCTGAGGCCTGGTCTGAGTCTGAGCCAGCTGGAAGGGACTGAGGGCCCAGATATGTGACCCCAAAAGCCAGCTGACCCTTGGAACCCCCTCTTGAAAAGGCAGCATCAGCAGCTCTGTACAACATGCAACATGGGATCAACATGCAAGACCCCATCCTAACACTCCTTCTAAAATGCTGCTGTCCACACATTTACACACCCCCTGCTGACATGCACAGGAGGTTTGTACCTCTGCACTCTGGCTCACACTCCTGGACACCCTGATTGCCTGCCTGGTGTCTACCATGTCTGCCACCCTGGGCACTACCCATAGGTTCGTCACCCCTTCCAGGACCTAAAGGGCTGATTTTAGTGCCTTCTTACCCCCAACTCTGGATCAGAGCTGAGACCCAAGCTTACCCCATACCCCAGAGTAGGAATATTCCCTGGGCAGGAGCCCATGCCTCACAGTGGCGCCCAGCAGGTGCCATAGACCCTCCCATGGTAGGCTTCAGCTCTGCTTCTGGGCAGTGAGTTCAGCCCATTCTCTGTTCTTAGCTCCAGTAGACCTTACCCCAGCAGGCAACAGAAAAGCTTGGGAGTGGGACCCAGAGAAGGTGGCCTCTGGGCCTGAATGTGACACCCTGCCTCCCAGGCACTGGTACCTGTGTTGTGAGCACCAGCTGCCCCACGTCCAGCACTTACCTCTGAGCTTGAATCTCCCCCAAAAAGGAAGCCTCTGCCTCCTTCTAGGGTACCGGCTCTGCATCAGCAGGACAGTTTTCTCCCGGTTAGCCCTGCTCCAGTCAGAGAATCACCTGTCACGCTCCTTCACCCCAGACCAAGAGGTGAACAATTCCCTTTTGCTGTTTTGCTGCGTAAGGACAAGGTGGGGAGGGCGGTGGACTGGCAGCCCAGCGCCTGCTGTCCCAGCCCCACTTTCCCAGCCCCCGGAAGCCCAGCCCTTGTGCCACATGAGCCTGCTGCTCCACGGTAGTGCAGACCTGGGAGCCTGAGGGAGGAAGGAACCGCGAGCAACCGTTGTAAGAGCCGGTGGCTGTGCCTGCAGTGTGTCCTCTGGGCAGGTTACAGGGAGAACGAGAAGCGTGTGTAGACACACTGTGTGGGTTCAGGCCAGCTTCATGGGCCTGCCACGTGGGTCCCACACTCAGAGGGGTCTTCCCACCTGGTTTAATGCTCTGCTGTTGCCATCCTGAAACTCTGCACACCACAGATTATGTGGCAGGTCCTATGTGTGTTGTCCAGGGAGAGGGTCTGGGGTCCTGATGAAGCCCCCCTCTAAGGGCTTGGAGAGAGAGACCACTTCAGTGAAGTGTCGCAGGGCCACCAAGAAGTTGCCTTCTTCCCGCTTTGGTGCCAAAAATTCCACCATTAGATCACAACAGCTCAGGGGCGCCTGGGTGGCTCAGTGAGTTAAGCCTCTGCCTTCAGCTCAGGTCATGGTCTCAGGGTCCTGGGATCGAGCCCCGAATCGGACTCTCTGCTCAGGGGGGAGCCTGCTTCTCCCTCTCTCTCTGCCTGACGCTCTGCCTACTTGAGCTCTCCCGGTCAAATAAATAAATAAAATCTTAAAAAAAAAAAATCACAACAGCTCAAAGACGAATACCTCTCCACTCACCCCACCCCCTCCATGGGCCCTGAGGGTCCCTGGGAGGAAGGGGTAGTGACTGTGCCCCACAACAGTTCAGGGGTGGGCCCTGACTTAGAGAGACCTTTGGGAAAAGAGTAGCCATGCTTGCTGCCCAGGGCCCTGGAGCCACTGAACTTTGGGGCTCTGGAGGGAAGCCTGGAGGAGGAGGGACCATCTCCTGAGGTGAGGGTGCAGGTGGGCTGTGCTGTGGCCCAGCCCCGCTGCCAATCTTCCCAGATTTATAGTTTGAAATCCGAATCTCCAAAGCAAAGGTATTAGGGGCCTTTGGGAGGTGATCATCTCTTGAGGGCAGAGCCTCATGCAGAGCTCTGTAGCCCCTTCAACGCGAAGAAGACGCAGAAAGTACAGGCTATAAACCAGGAAGATGGTCCTCAAGGCCCCTGCTGGTGCCTTGATCTTGAACTTCCTACCTTCAGAGCTGTGAGAAGTGAATTTCTGTTGTTCATGAGCCACCCAGTCTATGGTATTTTATTATAATAGCCCGAATAGACTTAGGGAAGCTGATGTCCAGAGAGGGACAGGCATTTGCCCAGGGTTGCAGAGCCACGAAGCATCTCTGATGCTCTCAGCCCTAGGCACGCCCCTCCCTTGAGCCATCCCCCCCTCCAATCTCCTAATGCTGTCTTCCTGGTCCAGCCCCTCACTGGCCCACTCCTGGTCCTCCCAGCTTTGCCAGCTGTGAAGCCTGGGGCTGCCCGGAGGAGGAGAGATACAGTGCTGTCACCTCCTTCCTCACTTCCTTCCCTTTTTCTCCGCCCCCCCCCCTTGCCTCCCTTCCCAGGCCATGCCCAGCTGGTCACTGAAAAGTTCTTCCCTCTGCCACCCAAATCTGGCTGGCCTCCTGGGCAACTGGGCAAGTGGGAGGACCCCCTGGCAAGGAACCTGGCCCCAGCATAAGGAAGGGGATGCAGGACCCTGGCTGAGTCCAGGGTGGGGGTGGGGGTTTCCTGTCTTGCGGTGGATCTTACTCCCTGGGCAGCCTGGTGCCAGCTGTGATCTCCATGTGCCAGGCACGGGCTTGGGGGAGGGGAGGGAAGTGCCCAGATGGAGGTAGGAGGCTCAGGGGCCTGGACAAGTTGGAGCTGCATGGACCGGAGGGGGCCCAACTGGGGGTGGGGAGTGAAGGGTGAGAGGGTGGAGGTTCTCCCCTCCCTTGGACCTCAGACTCAAAGGCTGGGGCAGTGGGGATGGAGAAGCTGGGGTTCTACTCCAGTCTGAATGTAGGGGTGGATCCAGAGAGCTGAGGGTGGGGAGGGGCTCCAGAAGGAAGGCGAAGGAGAACTAGGACCTTGAACCATTCACTTCAATTCCTGCGTGTTCCTCTGTAAAATGAAGATAACAACACCCGCTTCTGGGAGTTGTAAGTAAATGGTATGTAAATGTTCAGCGCTGCACCAGGCACCACCTGAGGGGCACCATAGAGGCTGGCTATGATCGTCCACGTTGTTCTTTTGGTAGTGGTGGCTGTTCCTGGGCTGAGAGCAGCAGAGGGGCTGCCACACTGCATACTCACCCAGGGATGGGCGGCTGGTGGGCAGAGGGAGGGGCAGCCCAGCTGGGCCGACCCAGAAGGGAGACACTCCTGGCACCTGCAACTGCAGGTTGCAGGGGACTCCTCTCCCCCGCACTTCCGTCCTGTTGCGCCCAGGATGGCAATGGCACTGAGGACAAGGACCCGGACCACGCCCGTCTCTGCCCGTCCTGCGTCAGCATTTGTGCCTCAGAATCCAGGGCAACCTTTTCCTAGACGGGAAAACCAAACTCGGTGAGACTTGGGCCAAACAAGACTCTTGCCCCACATCACCCGAGCCCAGAGTAGCCAACGGACGGCCCTCTCTTAAGTCCCCTCTCCCTCTGTGAGCAATCCTGTGGCATTTCTGGTCCGTTGCTTGCAACGGGCAGTGGGTAGTTCCCCCTTGGAAACAAACCCAATCCCTCTTGCTGCAGCGCAAACTACTTCCTTTAATTCTGGCTTCAGTGGGACTGATAAACCCAGTCCCCTGCATCCCGCCCGGGAGAGAAATAGGTGGACCCTTCCTAACTGTCCTCCCTGCCATGGCGTAGTCTTCGTGCTCTTAAGGGATGGGCAGCTGTGCCCTCTCCCCCCGCGCGGCGGCGCTCGCAGTGTGCGCTCCAGTGGAACCAGTGGAGACGGGCTGAGCCGGCTGGGTACCCGAAGCTGAGCGCGGGCTCCCCTAACAAGCTCTGGGACCTGCGCAAGCGACTGCACCACCTCATCTGTAAAATGGACTTTACTGTCGTGTCAGCCCCTGAGAGGGGCTGATGCTTTAGTGGGCGAAGTGTGCACAGCGCTCAGCCTGACACACTGGAGATGCCCAATATTTGGGAAACAGCAGCCACTGCTCGAGGACGCCGGCCCGCTCAGCGTGTATCCACGTTTATAAAACGGGGGCGCTAGTTCCCTCCTCGTTTGAATTTCAAACGAGAAAAGGCGCGTCAAAATGCTTTTGAAGGCGGAAAGGACCCTCGCGCACAACGGGATCTGTCAGCCCCAGCCGGGGTCTCAAGGTAAGGGGCTCGGGGCTCTGGCCCACCGGGAACCCTGGCCCCCAGGCGCACGGTCCCGCGCCCAGGCCGTGCACTTCGCCAAGCTGAGCGCAGCCCGGGTGCTGCTCTGGTTCTACGCAGAGAAACTGAGACTGAGTAGTGGGCCGGGGAGGAGTCGGCCTGGGTGTGGAGTGTCGCCAGGCGCGGGTGCCTCTGCTCTTGTCCCCCAGGCCCGATCCAACCTGGCCTCGGACGGCTCGGAAGAACCGCTGCGACGCCTGCGCCTGCCTATACAACTCTCTGCAGCTACACGTGGCCAAGCCGGGGGACTTATCCGGCGCTCCCAGCCCGCAACTCCCTGCAAGCTACGTGAGGGGGCGGGGCCTTCCGCGGAGGGGCGGGGCGCTTGGCTCCCAAGTTCTTCAGAAAAGCAACTCCCACCTCCCTCACGCTACGTCTTCAGCCATTCGGTGTTCTAGCGGCTCCTGATACCTGATTCCCACCTCTTCAGTACCCCCTCAGCTGTCCATCTGGCTGGAACACACCAGCCCAGGCTGAGCTTCGTGGGTAGATGGGCTCTCTGGCTTTAGCAACTGGTACGTCTCCACCCTCTGCCCCAGCCTAGAAATTAGACCCTGCAATCCCATTGTGTTAGGTCTGACCCCTGCTCTGCTCACCGATTCCTAGGCAGTGCGTCCTACGACTCGTACTTCTCCAACACACAGAGACATGAATGGCAAGACAGCTGCCTGGGGAGGGTGGACCTGGGACCTTAAGGGGAGGAAGCTGATGTCAGGATCCTCTCAGGCAGGTGGCAGTCCATGGGGAGCAGAAAGCCATAGCCTGTCTGCTGGCCGCAGTCTGCGCAACAGGCTTCCCACTGCGTGAAGGAGAGAAGACAGAGCTCAGCCCTCTTCTGCTGCTGGGGCATCAGGAGGGAATTCTGGGACGGCCCTGCAGCCCTCCCTCTGTTCATCTGCCTAGGACCCCTTTGCACTGCCCGGGTATCAGGTGCCTGAGGCACACCCCAACCCTCACCGATTGCTGCACTCATCCTGGGCCTCCTGGCGATGCTGGCACAGGCACCAACCCTTGCACCTCGTATGAGAATACTTTGGGGAGACGGTGGCCATCTACTTTGGCTAGGTGAGTCGGGCAATGGGGGGTGGGGGCTGGGAGCTGAGGTCAAGTACAGTGATGATGGCTCACGGACTTTGTCACCTCTTCTGGCTTTTGCACAGCCTGTCTGCTGCCCTTAGGGGCACCTTGGTCTTTATCTCTGGCCTTATTACCATGGGTACCAACACACCATGAGTGGCTGGAGCCGGGGGCAGGAGGATGGGCTGGGTGGGCCAGATCAGCTGGCTGGTTGAGAACAGCCCTTCCCAGGATGGGCAGCTTTAGCTCACAGGGAAGAGATCTGGGCCATGAGGGTGCCTTCCTTATGTGCCCACTCTGCAACACCTGTGCCACGTGGAATATTTCCAAGATCTGCCCCATGGCCAGGTGAGACAGGGACAAGGGAATGGACAGGGCTTGGAACACCTGGGCCTGGCTGCAGGGAAGGTAGTTCTGGTCCTGCAGTGTGTCTTCTCTCCCTCCCTTACAGCTGGGCTGCTTCTCTATCTGGCAACTGTGTTCTTCAGCATCTTCATGTCCTTCTGAGCCCTTCTGAGCCACAGCCTTCCTGCAGCACTGGAAGGGCAAGAGCATCCCCTTGGCCCACCACTAGGACCTCAGTGGCTTCCAGGAAGAGGAAGTGATGCCCAGCGCAGCCTGCCAGGTCCAGAACTCCACTTCCCAGAATTCTCAGAGACCACAAGGCATACTGGGAAGAGCCCAGACCGGAGTCCATCATTCCAGGTTCCAAATCTGGCTCCTTCCCACACCTCCTGGGTTACTTACCACCCTCCCCTGAGATCAGGATGAAACCAGGTTTGGTGAGATTAAACACTGGGCATATTTAGGGTCTCAAAGAGAAACTCTGGAACAGGGAGGAAGAGGAGAAGCATTTCATTCACCCATCCAGCCAGCTTCCCACCAAACACCCCATCACTGATCCTGAATCTCTTTGCTTGTCCCCATCTCCACCGCCGCTCCCTCCCCCATCCCCACCCCCTGTCCCAGCCACACTGCTTCACCTGGACCACTGTGGTAGCTTTCCCAAGATCTCCCTGCTTCCATGTTTGCCCTACTTAATTCATTTTCAGGGTCAGGGTGACCTTTTGAAAACACAAATCACATCATGCATTGCCCTCATTCAATGCCTTCTAGGGGGTTGTATTGTGCCCTATGGGCTGCATGAGGTTAAACAGATGTGGGAGGACCGAGAAAGCAGTCAGGGACCACAGAGGTAGCAAAATCAATGTGAATGGTGCCCTCTAGAATATGGTGGTATACAGCTCATGCACCCTAAAGAATGGCCCTGCCTTTGCACAGACTGATCTTCCCTGCCATTACCACCACCACTGTGGGATGCTGCCCCCCCCACAACTCCTTACTTAGATCAGTCCTTCATCGGACTTGTTCACAATTACATATTTGTGCTTGTTCATTTGAGGTCTGTCTCCCCAACTAGACTGTGGTTCCATCAGGGCCTGGGCCGTGCCCAGGTTGTTCATCACAGCATATCTAGTATCTACTGCAGAACCAAATGTGGTCAGTTAATAGTTATTAAACTAAGATTATTAAAAATAATCTTTAAAAGATTACTCTTTTAAAGATCATTTATTTTGGGGGGAAGGCAGAGAGAGAGAGAATCTCACACAGATTCTGCACTGAGTCTGGAGCCTGATACGGGGCTCGATCTCATGGCCCCGAGATCAGGACCTGAGCCAAAACCAAGAGTTGGATGCTCAGTCATCTGAGCCAGCCAGGTGCCGCAGTCAGTGCACAGTTTTTTGTTGTTGTTGTTTTTTAAACATTTTATTTATTTATTTGACAGACAGAGGTCACAAGTAGGCAAAGAGGCAGGCAGAGAGAGAGGAGGAAACAGGCTCCCTGCAGAGCAGAGAGCCCGATGCGGGCTCGATCCCTGGACCCTGGGATCATGACCTGAGCCGAAGGCAGAGGTTTTAACCCACTGAGCCACCCAGGCGCCCCAGTTCACAGTTATTGAATGAACTAGTGCATTATCCATTATCTGTCCGTCCGTCCTCATGCCGGTCAGCCATCCCTCTGCTCATCCACAGTCATCCACCTGTCTGTCCACCGATCTGCCCTTCTGCTCACTCACTTGTGCACCCACTCATGGAGATTTGCCAATTTTCCCTATCCGGTTTACCCACCCATTGTTCCTCTCCTGTCCATCACACGTACCTTCCATCTATGCGTGCATCCATCCACAGGTGTGTAGCCAGAACCTTGAGGGGAAAGGCCCTGCAGAGACAAAAATGACTTGGACCTCATTCCTGTATTTCCAGAACTCCCTACACAGGCAGAAAAAGATGGGGGCTCCCCCCACCCCAGGGTTGTAACACCCAGCCTCTTGGGCCCCAGGAGGCACACCTGTTGCCTCTCTGAACACGAGTGTGCATGTCCAGAGTTGGCCACTCTGGGCCCACAGATGGCCCAGATCCCAGTGACAGGGTTTTGAAGGAGTCGCACTTCCCTCCCACATTGCTCCTGCCTTCCTCACCAACTCACCAGCTCTGCAGCCATCCTTGTCATGGTGAGGGGGCTTTGGGCCCTTGCGCCGGCACCCCTGCTTGCTTTGCTCAACAACAACCAGTTGGAGAGCCGTTTATTTTTTATTTATCACAGGTTCCCCTGCGAGTCTTGGAGGCCAGAGGCTGAGCAGGTACAGGGCACTGGAATCTGGCTGCCTCTGCTTAAGGCCATGGCTCACCTTCATTGTGAATGTGAGCATGGGGCAAAGGAGGGGCATACAGGGTCAGAGGGGGAAATAGAGATCAGAGTCCGGGAAAGGTGACTTAGGAATGGGAAAATGGGGGCTGAATTCCAGGGTCAGAGATAGGGAGGTAAGAGGTAGAGTTCCAGGATTCTGGACGCGGGCTCATCCTGCCCACGGGAATGGGTTTGGACCCAGGGTAGCTGGGGAATTGGGCCTTGGAGTCCCTCTGGCCCTGCAAGCTTTCCTCCTCGCCTCCACCGCGGACCTAATGCATCTCCTGCGCCAGTAGGAACACCACAGCCTTCTGTGCAGCTTCGTCAACTGCACAACTGCGCCCGCACCTCCAGTCTACCTTGCCCAGGAGGACCTCACGCCCTCCAAATGAGAGCGTCAAGGAGGGCCTCTGGGCCTGTCTGGGAGGGGTGGAGCGCTGAGTCTGGGAAGCACCCGGCCTGGCTGGGGGGCCGGGGCGCTGAATCTGGAGGCAGAGCGGTGAGTCCGTGGGTGGGAGGGATGGGGCGGGGCCTGACAGGGAGGACAGAAAGCTGAGTCTGCGCAGCGGACTGCTGGGCAGAGCTGGGGGCGAGGTAGGGGGGAGGGTATTCTGAGGGGGCGGGGCCAGGCTCTAGGGCCCGGAGGGGCGGGAGAGACTCGCCGGACCCCGTGCCCTCCTCAGCTCAGGTAAGCGGCCTTTTGCGACCCACAGGGCAACCTCACCCTCTTCTACTGGAAACTACTGGCCCTGCGTCTGGGCTTCATCGTCGCCTTCGAGGTAGGCTCAGCTATTTGTGTGTGGGACACACTGGGGTTCAAGTTCAAGTTTAAGCGCTGCCGCGGCCCAGATGTAAACGGGGGTATGCTATAGGGTAGTATCTACTTCATAGGGTCGTTATGAAGATTCGGTGCCAAGCCCTTACACAGTGTCCAGCACTGTGTACGTGCTCAATAAACAACACTACCACTACCACTGTTCTCTTTAGGCAACGACCTGGAGGAAGGAGAGGAGGCATGCTCCCTCCAGCTTTGCTTAGGATCCTTTCTCCAGCTCGGCCTCTACCAGGGTCCCTAGTGTTACAGGTTTCGAATTATGCCTGTGTCTTTGGGCAAATGACAACCGCTTTATGCTTCAGTCTCTTCATCTGTAAAACAGGAGTAGTAACTGTCCTCACCTCCTAGTGTTGTGAGAATTAAGTGAATTAATACCCGGGAAACCTCAGAACAGAGCCTAGCATTCAGCAAGCGTCGATAAATGAAGATAACTAAGGGATTCACTGTCTCTTTGGCTCCCCCATGCCCCCAGCACGTGGTGTTCTTCGTGCGCCTCCTCGTCTGGCTCGTGCCCGACGTTCCAGCCGCCCTGGTGACCAAAATAAAGCGCGAGCGCTGTCTGGTCGTGCAGGAGCCTGCGGACAACCGGGAGGTGCTGCCTTCAGTCAGCGCGGCTAAAAGACCCTGGCCCCTCCCTGACCACGCCCCTCAGCCCGCCTCCAGGCCTTAGCTCAGCCCTCTCTTGCCACGCCCTCTGGTTTGGCCTCTCCCATAGGGAGAATTGGCCGGTTTCCTTCTCCTTCCTGCGTGGTCCCGCCCTTCTCCAAACTCCGCCCACTTCCCGCCCCTTCTATGACAGTGTCCCCACTGGAGTCCCCTCTGCTCTCCAGGGCCAATTTACTTAGCCTGACCAAGCCATGCTTTCTGTCCTTTGCAGCAGGGGCACTGTCCCAAGAGCCCGGGACCCGGGGCGAGTGAGGCGGAACGGTCTTTCAAGAATCCTGGGCTCTCCTGATGCTTCCTTCCCCTTGTGGGGGGGGGGGTCTTCTGCTTCTGGCAGGGGGTCTGGGCAGTACCTTGGCCAGCGGCCCCAACGTCGGCCTCTGAACTGGACTGTGAGGATTAAAGCTCTCTGAAGACCGCTAGTCTCGCATTGCCTCCCTCTCCCTGTCGCAGTCTCCTTTTCCACCTGCAGTGCTGGCAACAAACCTCTCTGCCCCCCAGGGTGCCGCCTCTCCACGGACACTTGGTTTACACACACATGCTGTGCAGTGTCTCTTCATCATGTCTGCATGCTCTAGAGACCGAGGGAGTGGAGGGACGCTAATCATTCAGTACTGAATGGTCACCAGTTGGTAGGGGAGAGTACCTTGGGATCTGGGCCCTGGACACCTGCCCCATATGCTCAAGAAGGCCTGCAGTGTATGAGTAATAGTAAGAGGGTTTAAGTTAGGGGAGCTGAAACACCTCCCAATGGACGTTTATACACTTCACCAGATCTTCCCAAAAGCCTGGTCACGTGGTCCTGAGCTGTGGCTAAGGACAGAGGTTGGTGGCTGAGTCAAAGACCTGGGCTTGAGTATGAGTTCTGACACCTATTGGCTGTATGAACTTGAGCAAGTGATTTAATCCTTTGGGCCTTAGTTTCATATCTATAAAATAGAGACTTCATAGAGCTGATGAGAGATTGAATGGGATAATCCCCCTTGATTTAACATGTACTTGTGGGAGCAATAACAGGGTCGTGGCCAAGAGTAAATGAATACAGTATACCCTGCTTTTCAAAAGTTTGTGTTACAACCACTTGGCTTCCCTCAAAGACCTCTATTAGTACCTGTTTTTACCAACCAGAGGAAATACAGAGAAAATGTTTGCTATTGCGGAAAATGGTGAAAAAGGGAGGAAATAGCATTCAACATTTGTTTTGCAAAGATCCGTTATAGAGGCAGCAAACACCCTGAGCGGAGAGCCTGCCCCACCAAGCTCTTCCCTGCCCCACACTCGGCAACTCAGTATCAAACTACCGGAACTTTGAACTGTGTCCGGGAGCATCTGTCCTTTATCTCGATTAATTTTGCCATCTGTTAGGAAGATGTGTCCTCAAGTATCAGAAAAGTCTAAGAGAGGTTATTTTGGGGGTATGGAAATGCTAAAAAAACATTTTTCCATATACATTAATGGTAACTGCTTCTTCATTTTGTGCCATTTTTGGCTTAGGAAAGCTTTTGTAGGAAGGCTCTACTTTGGGGTAGTGGGGGAAACCTGTAAACAGATGTGAAGTGCTCAGAATAGTGCCTGGCACATAGTGTACAATAATTTATTCACAACATGAGTATTGGTATTTGTGTACATATTGGAATTAACACTGAGTGTCTGGCCATTATGGAGCGCTTAAATAAGTGGCAGGTAGTATTAGGAAAAGAACAGCTTTCCCTTTCATGGGCTTGGGATGATTGCATGGTTGCTGTAGTCTCCTTACTGGAGGCTGGTTCTGCTTGGGCTGTTGGTTTATTGAGGGCTCATTCAGTGTGGACTACAGACCTGGAAGGCTTCCTGGAGGAGGAGGCCATTGGAAATGGCAAGGTGGGTCATTCCAGGCAGCAGGGGAGGATGGGTCATTCATGACAGCAGTGATGCTGAAAGGGTTGGTCGGGCTGGTCCTCGATGCCTCACATCACCAACTTTCGTGATTTCCATCTCTCCACCATGGAAACAAGTGTTCCTATTTTATGGGTGCTGTAGCCAGCTCAGAGAGGGTCAGCAAACTACAGAGTTCTCAGGGTCCCTGAGGAGTCCAAGGCTTGGAAGTTTCTCTGTGAAGCCACTCCTCCCCCAGCATGTCTTACGTGGGAGTTAGCTTCAGAAGAGGGGTGAACTGTTTCTTGGACAGAAAAGCAGTGCTTCCTCCATCTTTAGGACATCGGTCTGGGGTCCTTCAGAACCTCTCCTAGGCATAGGACTCCCATTGTTCCAGCCCCCCTCTGGTACCCCAGACTGGCCAAACCGGTTCTGGGGAAGGGGGGCGGGGAGCAGGCACGTTGAGACAGCCGCCCGCCTGCCTGCGAGGTTCCCTCCGCCTTCGCCTCCCCCCCTCCCCGCCCCACACAATACCCAGGATCGTGTACTGCCCGGCTCAGGGGCCATGCTGACATCGCCCCCTGAGGACCCAGCTGCAACCCCAGAGCCCCCAGGTGATCTGGAGCCCTGGACCGTGTCGGAGGCTGGACGGAGCTCCCTGGCTGAGGTAGGGCCCCACCCTGCTGCCAGCAGTCCTATCCTCCTCCCGCCAGTGTTCCCAGAGTGCGTCCTTTGTGCTGCCCGCCTGGCCTCTGACCCAGGCTCCCACCCACTTATGGCCTCCTGAGGCTCCACAGCCTGTTTGGCTTGGATCCCCCTTCCGGCCATGACCTTCCACTCGGCTTTGTCCCTGAAGGGGCACAGGGGCCATGGCAGGGCCCTACTCCTCTGGGCACTGGGGCAAGGGGGACCAGGGAGGGGGCAGGGAAATCTGGGCGTAGGAAGCCAGAGGTGCTCTCCCTGAACCACAGTAGTATCCAGAGACCCTCCCTGCCAGCCTTGCCAAGTGGGTTCCTTGTCTGTGTGATTAGCAGCGTCCACTGGATGGAGCCCTCCTTGGTCCCTACTGTCCTTCTCTGGCCATGGAGACACTCACGATGACATGAGCTTCCTAGAGGGGGCAGCCAAGAGGGACTTCCCATGTTACTTTACAGATGGGGACACTGAGGCCCAGGAATAGGCTATGACTCGCCTAGGGCCACACAGCTGGTAGTGTCAACACTGGGCTTGAACCTTAGGGGTTTTCCCCTATAGGTTCCAGAATGACCCTCGGCACTAGAATATTCAGTGATCATTTCTGGGGCCGGGAATGAACATGCTACTTGGGGCCAGTTCTCTTCCTGACGCTTTTTCCTTTATTTATTTATTTATTTTTTACTAGCAGAGATGAGCTGCACACAGTATGAACACAGCTCAACGCCTCCTTGGTCCCGAGCACCGAGGTTGAGTGGGCCACATCTTTGGAAGGCCATAGGGCTGGTATCCCAGCTAGATGGGTCATTGCCTTTTGGTCTGAAAGAGGTGGAGGTTGACTCATCCCTGACTTTTCCCCTAGGGACCTGCCTCCAGCCTCCTCTCTACAGAAAACCTACCACCTTCCCCTGGCATTCACCCAGGCTTCTCCTCTAAGCTCTTAATAGGGGGTGCTCCTGCCCCAAGGCTTCCATGTTTTTGCTCATTTATCCCTGTAACTCAGGAAGGTGTGGGGTGGTGTGCTCCCTGCCTTCCAGGGGCTTCCCAGATCCAAGTGGAGAGGATCTCCCAGGATATCAGGGAGCAGAAGCACGTGTGTATTCTTGCACACGGGTCCTCACGGAAGCAAGTGGGACTTCTATGTCAAGAACTTCAGAGTCCTGGAGAGAAAGAGACTTCTCTGGCAGGCAGTGGTCCCGAGTCTCCTTCCTCAGGCTCCTACAAAGAACGGTGGGTCTCATCCTCACTGACTCAGTTTCCCCATCCGTGGGATGACCCAGGCCACCTGCCCGACTAGAGAAAGACTAATTATAATACTCAGGAGAATGACTATCAACTACGAAGCTCCTACCACATGCAAGGGGCTTTACACGCGCTGTCATTGATTCACACATTAGTGTTGTTTTTTTTTTTTAATATTTTATTTATTTATTTATCAGATGGAGATCACAAGTAGGCAGAGAGGCAAACAGAGAGAGAGAGAGGAGGAAGCAGGCTCCCTGCCAAGCAGAGAGCCCGATGCAGGGCTCGATCCCAGGACGCTGGGATCATGACCTGAGCCAAAGGCAGAGGCTTAACCCACTGAGCCACCCAGGTGCCCCTCACACTTTAGTGTTTTAAAGCTGGTATGAGTGGCCTATTTATCAGATGAGGAAACAGAGATGTGCTCAGATGGACAGAGGTTTAAGGTACATGCTAAAGTTGTCCCTGTGGAGAGGGCCTGGCAGAGTAACTGTCTCTTGGGAGCAGCCCCACCCTAGGCAGGCACTGAAGAGAGCAGGGGAGAAGCTGTGCAGATAGAGTGGTGCCCCTCCCCCCGGGTACTCTCCTCCATCCCTCCCTCATCCCTCGGTCACTGACACTGTCACTGTTTCTCTCAAGTCAAGATTTTCTCCTTATCCATGTTTACTGGGCCCCTGGCTATTTCAGCTGAAACAGTTAGCCCTTACTTCCTCCAGAAAGCCTTCCTGGAATGCTCAGGTCAAGTCGAACCCAGCGCTGATGGTTCCTCTGGCTTGGCTCCTGCCAACCCTGAGTTGAAACTGTCCTCATTTTTAGCTCCCTCACTAGACTGGCAACGCAGTGGGCCACAAAACGTTTGTCCATCTGTCTCCCTGTTTTTTTTCTGGGCTTTGCATCTGTCTCTGAGTATCTGGTCTGTGACATTTTCGGTATCTCTGTCTCTCTGTCTCCATCCCTGGGTCCCTGAATGTCTCGGCATCTGTGGTTTTCTGGGTTGGAGTGTTTTGGGGTCTCCCGTGCTGAGATGCTGCCTAAAGTCTCTCCGTATCTCTGGGTCTCTATCTCTGTCTCCTGGGTCTCCTTGCCCTGCCAGGCTGGGCATTGCTCCTCTGGCCAGAGGGGGCCTCTGGGGGGGGGGGGTCCTTGCTGCCCCGCCTGCCCACAGTGAGGCCAGGCAAGGGTAGGCCCCCGCCCAGCCCGCTGCCTGTTCCCTCCCTCCCTCCCGCTTGCCTCACCACAGGGTTTGATGAATCAAACTCTTTGTCTGGGTGGGATCTCCCCCAGCCAGCTGGGCAGAGAGAGGGCTTCCCCAGCCGCGGGGAGCAGGAGCAGAACAAGATCAGCAGCGGCCCTCGGCTGGAGAGGTGAGGGGCTGCGGGAGGACCACCGGTGGAGGGCTGGGGGAAGGGCTGTGAGGGCTCAGATCCCTCTGTCATCAGGCCTGTCCCGAGGCTCTGGCAGACTCCTTGGGGATGACTTCCTGCCCAGAGAGGACCCAGTCAGCCTGGCTCGATCTGGGGCTGAGAGCCCGGGTAGGGAAGAACCCCTCTCTCGCCCCAAACTGGGGAGCTGGGACATCTCCCTGCCCTTCTCCCGGGAGGGCCTAGCCTGATCTCCGTGGTGGCCCGCCTGCCAGTCTGTGACCCTCCCAGCCAGCCTGGCAGGGTGTGGGCACTACTCAGAGCTGAAGGCTGCAACTCTGGGCATGGGAGGGGAGGTTGGGTAACACCAAAGCAAGGACTTCTGGGCCTGTGTGTGTGCGTTGATATCTCGGTGTGTGAGTGTGAATAGAACAGGAGTGTGAGAAAGCTTGAGCAGATACATAAATATCTAATGGGTCAGCGTGTGTGTGTGTGTGTGTGTGTGTGTGAGAGAGAGAGAGAGAGAGAGAGTCTGTGAATATATGTAGTTGTGTGAAAAGTGTGAATGTGTAAGCCTGTGATTATGAAGTGTCTGAGTGTACCCATGAAAGTGTGTATGTCCATGTGTCTCCTTGGAAGGAAGCATGTGTGCATGTGCATGGAACATACACAGATTGTGTGACAACATATGTATGTGTGTCTGATCATAGGTCAGTGAGAGTTGAAAATGCACGAGCTGGTTCAAAGCACAGACTCAGAAGCAAGACTGCCTGGGTTTGAATCTTGGCTCTCCCCTATGCCAAATAACCTCTGTGCCTCCCCTACCTCACCTAAAAAAAAAAAACTAGCGTCACCTCAGGGTGGTGAGGATTAGATGAAATGACATATAAAAAGCACTTGGCCTGCCATTTGGTAAGTGCCCAGTAAGTATTAGCTGTTACTATGCGATTAGGTGTGTGAGTGTGCTCGAACAGATGTGTGCGCATGTGTGTACACAAGGGTTTGTCCAGGCGTCCAAGACAAAGGTGGCTTGCTGGCCAGCCCTCCTGTTCTGTGTCTGCCTCTCATACCTTTTCCCCTGCAGGCCCAGGTGGGTGGCAGAGCAAAGGAGGAATGGACTGTGGGCCACCTGCCACCCTCCCGTCCCACCTGGCTGGGCCACGTGGCACTGACCGCCGCCCAGTAGCTGTGTGCCAGCAGGAGAGTCTGTCCTTCGCAGAGCTGCCCACCCTGCGGCCCCCGAGCCCTGTGTGTCTGGATCTCTTCCCTGTTGCCCCAGAGGAGCTTCGGGCTCCCGGCAGCCGCTGGTCCCTGGGGACCCCTGCTCCTCTCCAAGGGCTGCCATGGCCACCATCCCCGGAAGTCCCAGACACCGAGATCTCCACCAGTGGGGGGCTGCGGCCCAGCAGAGCTGGCAGCTGGCCACACTGTCCTAGTGCCCAGCCCCAAGCTCTGGAGGGACCCTGGAGTCCCCAGCACCCACAGCCACAGCGCCGGGCCAGTCACGGTTCGGAGAAGAAATCTGCATGTAAGTCACTCTGGGTGAGGGGGTGGTGGCCTAGTGGGACAGACAGGGGAGAAGTTGGGTGGCACTTTTAAGACTCATAAGCCCCACAGTTCCCCCAAACAGGCAGGACAAGTGGTAGATTCTAGTGACAAGAGAACTGGAAATCAGGGAGGACAGGTGACTTCTCAGAGGCTGCACAGCAGAGGAGGGGCTGTCCTGAGCTCTTGGCCCTTTGCCCACTGCAGTCAGGCGCTCTGTTCTCTCTACTAGCCCTCTTGTTGATCCCATTTGGGGATGGGGACCAGATCCTGGCCAAAATACTGACCTTTTCCCTCAGATGCTCCGGGCCACAGGGTAGCAACAGGGAGGAGTGGAGAGAGCACCTAGTGGATGCCAGCCAGTGTGCTCACCCCACTTCCCCACAGGGCGCAAGATGCGGGTCTATCAGCGTGAAGAGCTCCCTGGCAGCCCCGGAGCCCATGCTGTCTTCCTCGAGCCTGGCCAGGCAGCAGAGCAGACCCTGAGCACAGAGGAGCCTAGGCCACCGGAGCTGTCCCTACCCTCCAGGGTGGGCCTGGAGGGGCCTGAGCGCAGGCGCTTCTCAGCCTCCGAGTTGATGACCCGCCTGCACTCTTCCCTGCGTCTGGGGCGGAATTCAGCAGCCAGGGTGCTGACCCCAGGGTCAGGCACTGGCGCAGCTCGGGAAGGTACCAGCTTCTCCCCTGGGCCCTAAGAGCAGGCCATGAACCAGATGCAGCATGGGGCAAGGCCCACACTTGAGACTGGGTGCTGGTCAGCTGCAGCGTGGCACCCCAGCGCCCAGCGCCATTCTTGGAGCCACCCACCCTCAGCTCTCGCCCTCTCTAGGAAGATCATCTGGAAGGGAGTCGCGCAGTGTAGAGATGAGGGTGGACGGTTTGGTGATGCCAGCCCCTATTGACCCGAGCGGGTGCCATAGCGGCTGGCCCGAGCCCAGGTACTATCTCCCACTGTGCGCTCGGTCCGAGGAGGGGTGCAGGGGTGCAGGCGAAGTAGGGCCCTGACCCTGTCCGTTTCCTAGGCTGGACACGCCGGAAGAGCTGGCTCTGGGGTCCAGGAGCTCCAGCGAGCGGCGCCAGTCACGGTTTCTCCTTAACAGTACGTGGGACGAAGGGGCTGGGGGCGGGGGGGGGGGTTTTGGAGAGTTGAGAGGTTGGGATCTTGGCGAGAGGGAGGGAGAGCCGAATCTCAGGAGCGAGCACAGTGCCCAGCACGCAGTGGGTGGAAGGAGTGAGTGCGTGAGTGAACGAGTTCACGGTGTCCCGCTACCCGAACCGTCCGAAAGGCTCGTTTATTGAGGCAGGCTCTCGGGGAGCCGGGCAGGAGCCGGACCGGGCAGGCGGGCGCCCCACGGCCCTCCCCCGCCCCTCTCCCCGCCCAGCGGTCCTCTACCAGGAATACAGCGACGTGGCCAGCGCCCGCGAACTGCGGCGGCAGCAGCGCGAGGAGGAGGGCCCGGGGGACGAGGCGGAGGGCGCGGAGGAGGGGCCCGGGCCGCCGCGCGCCAACCTCTCCCCGAGCAGCTCCTTCCGGGCGCAGCGCTCGGCGCGAGGCTCCACCTTCTCGCTGTGGCAGGACATCCCCGACGTGCGCGGCAGCGGCGTCCTGGCCACGCTGAGCCTGCGCGACTGCAAACTGCAGGAGGTGGGCGCCGGGAGCCGGCGGGGCGGGGCCGGCGGGGCTGCCGGCCGGGAGGTGGCCCTGGGGCCCGCAGGGGGCGGGGCCACAGAGGGGGCGGGGCCAGGGGGACGGGGGACGGGTCCCCCGACTTAGCGGGTCCCGGGGCCCAGGGTTACCGGGCCAGCGGGACTGCACGCTGTTGGAGGTGGGCGTGGGACCCAGCGGGGAAAGCGGGGCCACGAGAGGGCGGGGCCGGCGGGACCGTCTATGCGAAAGGTGGGTGCGAGGAACTGGGGCTGTGGCGGCTAGCGGGGACTGAGCCGCGGCGGGAAGGAGGGGTGGAGTCAGGGGTGGGGTCCGGGGCGGAGCCAACAGGGCCGGCCGAGGGGCGGAGTCAGGCTGGGCCTGCCGAGGTGGGACCGCGAAAGCGGGGACCAGGAGGGGCGGAGCCCTCTGGAGAGGCGGAGCCCTCTGGAGAGGAAACGCCTAGTGGGCGAAGGACTGAGAGGGCCCGGCTGGGGGGTGCAGGCCCGATGGGTGGAGCTAGGGGTTCCACCCCTCAATCGAGGTCTTCCGTGGAGTTTGAACAAAAGCGCGTGGCCAGAGGTGGTCCCCTTCACCCGGCAGGTACTAGGTCATCGGAAGTGGGGCTGGAACAGCAGGGGGACAGGGAGGGAAAGGCGGCGTCGGAAGGGTGGGTGGTGAGTTCACAGTGTCTGAGGCGGGCCGGTCCAGCCCTTTCGATCCCGTCTCCCCCTCACTCAGGCCAAATTTGAGCTGATCACGTCCGAGGCGTCCTACATCCACAGCTTGTCGGTGGCCGTGGGCCACTTCTTAGGATCTGCTGAACTGAGCGAATGTCTGGGGGTGCAGGACAAGCAATGGCTGTTCTCCAAACTACCCGAAGTCAAGAGCACAAGCGAGAGGTGAGGGAGTGGTACGGTAAGGTGTGGTGGGGGCGGGGCAGAGCCTGTTGTGACTGGCCGGGCTCCCAGGTCTGGGTTCTCGCCTTGACCCTGACCTTGACCTCTCACCGGATCCCTCAGGTTTCTGCAGGACCTGGAGCAGCGGCTGGAGGCAGATGTCCTGCGTTTCAGTGTGTGTGACATTGTGCTGCACCACTGTCCAGCCTTCCGCCGAGTGTACCTGCCCTATGTCACCAACCAGGCCTACCAGGAGCGCACCTACCAGCGCTTGCTGTAGGGCTGGAGGCTCTGAAAGGCGGGCGTGGGGTGGTGGGGGTTGGAGATAAAGGGAGTCTTAGGCGGGAATGGTTCCTGAATAGGGCTCTCTGACCGGGGTCAGCTTAGACCCCACCCCAAAGGGCAGGAAGGATGTGACAGGAAGACACCTGAAAAACCAAGAGGGTGGCTGGGGTCATGGATCCTGGGGGTTCATAGGATCTATGAGCCCCTCTGTGACCTCAGGTCCCTCCCCATCTTCCAGCCTGGAGAACCCCAAGTTCCCTGGCATCCTGGCTCGCCTGGAGGAGTCTCCCGTATGCCAACGTCTGCCCCTCACCTCCTTCCTTATCTTGCCATTTCAGAGGATCACCCGCCTCAAGATGCTGGTCGAGGTACGTGGAGGGCACCGGGCTACAGTGAGAGCTGTGGGGGGAATGGTGCTATGCCTCCCACAGCCCCTCCTGGGTAACCACTGGCGGGCAGGGCTATGGGTAGAGGTCCCGGTCTGTCTCACCACACCAACCTCACCCTCTAGAACATCCTGAAACGGACAGCACAGGGCTCGGAAGATGAAGACATGGCCACCAGAGCCTTCAATGCACTCAAGGAGGTGAGCTCGGCTCTCCAGGACCCCGCCCCCCAGATCCCCGGCATATCTCCAAATGAGCCCCAGCCAGCAGAGCCTCTGGTTCCCAGGTGGGAGCCTGAGGCTGGGCTCTGGGAGCCGGGGTTGGGGGACCACAGATGACTCACACACGGCCTCCCCAGCTGGTGCAAGAGTGCAATGCCAGCGTGCAGTCCATGAAGAGGACAGAGGAGCTCATCCATCTGAGCAAGAAGATCCACTTTGAGGGCAAGGTGCACACCTGCCGCTGGCGGGGTGGGGTCCGCCAAGGGGCCACTCTCGTTCTGTCCTTCCCCAGGCACAGCAGGCCACTTTTTCACCCCCCCTCCCCTCCCCTCCCCTCTTCTGTGCTGTCTGCCCTGCTGTCCGGGGCCTGACCTTTTCTCCCCCTTGCCTCCCGCATACTTCCAGATCTTCCCACTGATCTCGCAAGCCCGCTGGCTGGTTCGGCATGGGGAGCTAGTGGAGCTGGCACCACTGCCCGCAGCGCCACCCGCCAAGCTGAAGCTGTCCAGCAAGGCAGTCTACCTGCACCTTTTCAATGACTGCTTGCTGCTCTCCCGGCGGAAGGAGTGAGTCTAGGCAGGGTGCGGGAGGTAGACCGGAGCCAGGTCCCTTCTCCCTGCCGTCAGGCATCACTGGGCCTGGAAGCCCCTGTCTGTGCTGCTGGGGCACCCTGAGCCTTGGAGGCTCCCCCAGAAAAGGCAGCGATGTGAGGCCAGTCCATTTTCCAGACCTGAGAACCAAGGGCTAGGCTGTGTGCAGAGGACTCAATGGTGCTCTGAGCTTAAGATGAGTAGAGCAGAGATTAAGAGCATAATTCTGGAGTCTCAGCTCTGACCCAACTCATCCAGATAATGGCCAGCATTTACTGAGTGCCTGTCCTGTGCCAGGCATGCTGTGTGCATAATTTTTAAAAATGATTTTATTTATTGATTTAACAGAGAGAGAGAGAGAGGTCACAAGTAAGCAGAGAGGCAGGCAGATGGGGAGGGGGAATGAGGCTCCCTGCTGAGCAGAGAGCCCGATGTGGGGCTCGATCCCAGGACCATGACCTGAGCCAAAGGCAGAGGCTTAACCCACTGAGCCACCCAGGTACCCCCACTGTTTGCACTATTATCCCTAGTTCTCTAAGCATCTGCCTGGAAAGTAGGCTCCCTTGTTATTCTCAACAGCATGGATCTAGTAAGTGCAGAAGCCAAGAGGGCTCCAGGGGAGGCCAGGTCTGTCTGATGTCCCATCCTAGGCTCTTAACCATTGTATTATCTTGTCTTCCATCTGTAACATAGAGACTATATGTAGGGAGACTCTGTGATAATAAGACGGGGAAAGAGCTTAGCATAGTACCTGGCACGCAGTGAACACCTGACGTGGCAGCAGTACCTAGGGGGTACCTAGGCACGCAGTGTTAGCTATGATTGTTAACAGTTTAGGATGAGGGAGAAGTCTTTCTGAGTGAGGTAAACCTTCAGGCTGGATGTGATGAAGAAAGGACTTCTTAGGCTATGGGAAAGGTTTATTCCTGGTTTATTCATTCATTCACGAAAGTGTCACCGAATCCCTGTTCTCTTCTGGGCCCTGAAGGGTGCTAGGGTCATTTCCGCGTATAGGAGCTCTCAGGACAATTAAGCTATATCCTTATAACCACCTGGTCAGGGTTTTTAGGGGAAAGGTGCACTCCTACTGAAGCATCCCCTGGTATGGGGTGAGAATCTATAAAACTTCAAAGAGGAAGGGACATTTGAGCTGGGTTTTGAAGGATACATAGGAGTTTTCCAGGTGGAGAAGGAGTTTGGGAGGATATAGCAAAGTCACAGTAGGGTATAATAGCAGAGTGTGTTTGGGGGAGGATGAAGCCTAAATATGGCTAGATTCGTAGAGGGGAAGGCCAGAAGAAGGAGGTGGGCTTGTTGAAAGCCATAGGACAGAGACTGTGCTTTCTGAGGGCCATGGGGAGCATGGAGAGTTACGTAGACGAGTGACATTTCACTCCTGGCCAGTTTGGAGGATGGACTGGAAGGGGCGAGACCAGAAGCTATTACAATTGCCCCAATGAGAGTAGATCCACCCCCAAATGGTAGGGGGCCTGTGGGAAGCAGATTCCAGGGACAGTCAGGAGTTGGGTAGGGTGGAGCTGCTGGCGGGGTGTGTGGGGAGAGGGAGGGAAGAGGCTGGAATGATGGCTGAGTTTCCTCCTGGGCTACTTGATGGAGTCTTTCCCTGGACTGGGGAACAGTGAAGGGGTCTGGTTTGGACTGGGAGATACTGACTGCTGTTCAGACAGGTTGAGAAGAAAGGACCTGTGGGACATCCTTCACCCACTCCCCTCCCCATCCTTCCCACAAGTGTTTATTGAACCCGAATGATGGGCCTGGCAGTGTGGAGCACTAGGATAGAATAGCAAAGGAGAGACATAGTTCAGCTTCTTCGTGGTCCGAGAGTCAGACCCTAAGCAGCACGGGGGTCTCATCCTGTTGGCTCTTTAGAACAGGGACTCAGAGAACCTGAAAGTGTGCCCTGAGGGGCAGGGACTAGTTTTGTCACCTTTTTCGTCTGCCAGGGAGTCTGCGCTCCCCATTCCTTGTGGGGGCCTGCGGGCTTTTAGGGAGGTGACTGCCTTCCGAGAGTTTCCCCGGGGAGGGAGCCCGAGGATGAGCGGGCTGACCTCACCTGCCCCGGTCCCGCAGGCTAGGGAAGTTCGCCGTGTTCGTCCACGCCAGGATGGCCGAGCTCCAGGTGAAGGACTTGAGCCGGAAGCTGCAAGGCGTCCCCGGCCACGTGTTCCTCCTCCAGCTCCTCCATGGGCCCCACGCGAAGCACCAGTTCCTGCTGAGGGCCCGGACGGAGTGAGTGGGCTTGGGCGTGCGGGGAGAGGACCCCTGGGCGGGTTGTAGGACGGGGCTTGAGGCAGGCCACGGGTGGAGCTGGCGTCCAGGGGCTCCCGGGCCTGCTCTGTTGGGCTCAGAGCTGGGTGGGGCGCGGGCTTGGGGACAGACAGGGCTGTGGGGCGGGCATGCCCCGAGTCCAGACACCATGCCCAATCCTCCCAGCCCTGTCTCACCACCCTGGCCCTGGGAGACTGTACTTTGCACGTTGTGGCAACTCAGCCTCCCCCTCCCTAGAAGTGAGAAGCAGCGATGGATCTCAGCCCTGTGTCCCTCCAGCTCCCAGGAGGATAAAGAGTTCTTCAGCGAGGGCCAAGGTAGCAGTCTGCTTCCGGGCCCACATCCCCCCGGGGTTGGGTCCCTCACTGCTCTCCCCCTTTCTCCCATCCTGGTGCCTTGTTGCTGGCGGGGAAAGAGACCAGCCGGCCTGGGGCCATTGGGGGCTGCCGTGCAGACCCTTGGAAGAGCAGCAACATTTGCCTAAGCCAGGCCGGACCTCCCTGCCACCGTCTTTCCAGTGCTCAGGCGGCGCCTGATGGCAAAGCCTTTTGTGTCCTCCCGTTTCATCCCCGCACAAGCCCATCTTACCCGCTAGAAAACAGAGGTTCAGAGAGGTTAAAGTGACTTACCCAAGTTCACCGAACTGGTAAGCCGCAGAGCTGAGACGGACGCCCTGATCTGTCTCCACTTTTGCCTCTGCCTCTGTTGCAAAGGAGCAGGAACCAAAGTGGCCACAGGATGGTGTGGGGCGGGATGGGGGATCAGCTCTGTTGATCTAGAGGCTTCTCTCTGGGGTGTGAGTGAGGCCGGTAAGCCAGAGTGTTGCCCAGTCCGAGAGGGACCCCTGATCCAGTGGACACCAGGCTGTGGCTGAGGTTGCCGAGCCGGGGAGTTAGGGCTCAGCTAACGAAGGGAAAAGGAAGGGAGCTTGTTTCTACCCATACTTGTTCCTCATCAGGCCTGGTGTTGGCCGCCTTTATACGCATTTAGTTTACTTAATCCTCCTGATAACCCCGTTGGGTAGACTAATTTTCTCATATCTGAGAAAACAGGCTCAGAAATGCTAAGTAATTTGCCCAAGGTCAGACAGGCCAGTGGAGAGCAGAGCTGGGATTCAAGCCAGGTCTGGCCCCAAAGCCTGTGGTTTTCTCAATACTGCCAGCCTGTCTCCTGTGGTAGAAAGAGCCGTGGGCCTAGATTGAAGCAGATTCTCTGGCTTGGGCTAAGAGTCCTGTTTGAGCTGTGGGGTGAGCCTCGCATTCCTGAGAGGTGGTCAGAGAAGGCCCCTGAAGGAGGAAGAGGGGCAACCATGAAAAGATTTGGGGGGGAGTTCTCCTGGGAGGAGGATAGGCAGTGCAAAGGCCCTGAGGCAGGAGGGAGCTCAGAATGTTTGGGAACAGCAGGGCAGCTAGTGTTGCTGAGCTCCGTGAGCAAGGGTCCGGTGAAGGGGAAGAAGTGAGGAAGAGGGGCTTGTGAAGGCACAATGCCAGGCCATGTAGGACTTTGTAGGCTGTGGGGAGGGCTTTGGATTTTACTCAGAGGAGTAGGAAGCCCCAGAGGGTTATAATTGGCGGGGAGGTGATGTAACTTGACTCCCAGTTGAGAAGGACGGATTAGAGGGAGCCCTGGAGGGGCAGATGAAGGGACCATTAGTGTTTTGTGGGGAGTGTCTGGAGGCAGGTGGACCTTGACCTGGAGGTCAGCGTCAAGGTGTTAGACTGAGCTGGGGAGGTGAGAGCCCTGGGCAATAACCCAAGCTGGCAGGGACTGGATTCACCAAGGGCTTGTATTTAGGGTAAGAGAGGAGGGTGGCCAGGGTGAGCAGAGGGAGGTGCAGAGAAAATGAAGCAGCAGCAGCCACCCTCTGACCCCTCACCTTCCTCCTTCTACCTGGGGACTCCCTGACTCTCCCTTGGGCTGTCAGACCGCCCCCAGGTTCAGTGCGTCAGGACGTACAAGGCTTTGCAGCCAGACGAGCTGACTCTGGAGAAGACGGACATCCTGGCCGTGAGGACCCAAACCAGTGACGGTGAGAGGGGCCTCCTGGGAAGGCCTCCCTGATGGGACCCAGGTGGGCAGGAGGTAGCTAGATGGCTAAGATATCACAGGAAAAGGTTGTGCAAGTGTTGATCAACCACAGCATGTAGGAATCAAGTTAGACAAGAGGAGGAACTTCCCTCTTACAAAGCTGGAGGATTCAGAGCGACGGGTGGGGAAGAATGGGAAATACCCTTTTTAGAGGATGTCAGGAAAAACAGGTCAGAAGTTCATCTATGAGACTGCTAGAGGCAGGGTCCTTCCTGGAACTGGGACGCTGGGATGAGGTCACCTCTGCCCCCGGGGTGCAGACAAAGCTTGCATCAGGGCCTAGGCTTTCCCTGGCAGACCCGGCCCTGGTGTCCCTTTGATGCCACTAATGCTGCTCCTGGCCCGTGTGGCTCTAGGCTGGCTGGAGGGGGTCCGCCTGGCAGATGGTGAGAAGGGGTGGGTGCCCCAGGCCTATGTGGAGGAGATCAGCAGCCTCAGTGCCCGCCTTCGAAACCTCCGAGAGAATAAGCGGATCACAAGTGCGCCCAGCAAACTGGGGGAGCCCCCTGCCTGATGGGTGGGACGCCAGCTCCGTGCCCAGCTCCTGGACAGGTCTGCAGGGACCTCTGGTGTCGCATGCCCCAGGCCGCTGCTGGTGTTCCATGGCCTGGCGTCCGGAGTGCAGCCCGTCCTCATGCTCCTCCCAGTCCACTTCAGGGCCGACGCCAGTTTCTTCCTCTGGCATAGGGACTGCACAGGTGACCTGTGATATCTGGCAAGGACTGGGGCTCACTCCCTTCATGCTGCCTGACTCTTGGTCCCTCTGGCAGGGACCCGGCTGGGGACAGCTCTGGTGCTGACGGGTGCTGGGACGTATATATAGAGAGATGTATATATATCTGGGGTCTTCTGGCCAGAGCCTGCATGGGCCCTGGCGGCTGTGACTTATCTGTAAATAAACTCCCATGATGCCTTGGCTTGGAGTCTGCAAGCTGTCTGATGCTGCCCCCTCCAACCCCGCTTCCTCCAGCTAAAGGTCAGGAGGCTCTCTAGCTGCCTCCCAGTGGGGAGAGCTCACCCCCTATCCGGAGGAGGGGACAACAGGGCTGGGTGTGAATTAGACTCCTTTGTGTGGCAACTGACAAGAAACCGGATTCAACCAGGCATAGAGATTGAAGACACTTTATTGGCTCTTGTGTCTGTTTCTTATAGCTGCTGTAACAAATGATCGCACACCGGGTGACTGAAACCAGTAGGACTGTATTCTCTGACTGCTCCGAGGCCAGAAATCTAAAATAAGTATCGCTGGGCCAAAATCCAGGTGTCAGCAGGGCAGGACTCTGTCCTGTAGTGGGGATGTCTGCCAGGGGAGAATGGGTCTTTGCCTCTCACAGCTCTGGTGGCTGCCAGCTCTCCTCGGCTTGTGGCCACACCACTCAGACTCTGTCTCTGGAGTCACACTGCCTTCTTCTCTGTGTGTCTGTGTCAGAGCTACTTCTGCCTCCCAAGGATAAGAATACATGGATTTTATTTCAGGTCCACCCAGATAATCTCTCCATCTCAGAGTCCTTACCTTAAATCCCTCCTGAAAAATCTGTCCCCCCTCCCTTGTTTATCATAGAAGATAATAATTACCAATTCTGGGACTAGGAGGCAGATATCTTTTAGAGGACCATGTCTCAGCCTTCCACAGTTCTCAAAACTAAGAAATATATGGGCAAGGTGGGCTTCAAGCAAGGCTTGATCCAGCAGCTCCTGTGACATCACTGAGGACTCTGCTCTTTCCATTCTTCCACTTGGTTGTCCTTGGTATTGTCTTCATCCTAAGGCCTCCAGGGGCTTCTTCATTCACATCCAACATGAAAGGAGGGTATTTTGTTTTTAAAAGATTTTATTTATTTATTTGACAGACAGAGAGAGCACAGCTGGGGGAGAAACAGGCAGAGGGAGAGGGAGAAGCAGGCTTGCTGAGCAGGGAGTCCGATATGGGGCTTGATCTCAGGACCCCGGGTCATGACCTGAGCTGAAGGCAGAAGCTCAATGACTGAGCCACCCAGGTGCCCCTGGAAGGAGAGAATTTTCTTTGTCCCAGCATTCCCTGTCCAAGTCTGGGGATGCTTCCTGACTAGACCAGCTTAGGTCATGGGGCTACCTCTGGGCTGATCACGGTGGCCAGGGGGTGGTGTGTGCTGAGAGACCTATCCTAGGTCATGTGCTTTAGCCCTGGAGTCAGGTTGGGGACCTACCCTTCTTGGAACCCCCTTGGTTCCCACGTGGAGTCTGATGGCTGCTGCACAGGAGAGGTGGCTTCTGGGGAGGCCAATGAACATTGAAACCCAAATTACCCAGGAGAGGAGAAACACCAGGGAATGAGCTTGAGATGCAAACACACCTGCGCGGACCAGAGCATCCTTCACCTCTCAAAAGGAGGTCATGGGGCAAAGAAAACGTGAGCCGAGCCAGGTTGGTCCTAGAAGGCAAACAGGCAGATGGGGAGCCACTCAGACCCATGAAGGAGCTTTTGGGAGTGGCTTTCTAGCCTGAGATGGTGCAGGGAGGGTGCAGTGTATGGGCGAAGGGGACAGACACATTTGAATTTGAATCCTGGTTCAGACCCTGATACCCATGTGACTTTTTTTAAAGGTTTTATTTATTTGTTTGACAGAGAGAGAGATCACAAGTAGGCAGAGAGGCAGGCAGAGAGGAGGAGGGAGCAGGGACTCTCTGCTCCCTGCTGAGCAGAGAGTCAGATGCGGGGCTTGATCCCAGGACCCTGAGATCATGACCTGAGCCGAAGGCAGAGGCTTAACCCACTGAGCCACCCAGGTGTCCCCCCCACCATGTGACTTTTTAAAATAAAGTTTTTACTTTGGAATGATTATAGATTTACAGAAACACTTCAGAGGTGGCCCAGAGAGTTCCACATGTCTGTTCCCCTGCTGTTAAGATCTTCCATTACCATGGTACCATTGTCAAAACTAAGAAACCAACGCGGGTACATGACTATTAACTGAACTCCAGCTTTTATTCGGATTTCACCGGTTTTCCCACTAATGTCCTTTTTATGGTCCAGGAATCGGATCCAGGATCCCACACTGTGTCTGGTTGTCATGTCTCCCTGGTGTCCTCTGGTCAGCACCGGTTTCCTCTGTCCGCCCTCGGTTTCCATGACCCTGACAATTTTAGGAAGTTCTGGTCAGAATTTTGTTAGACTGGCCCTCCATTTGGGTTTCTCTGATGTTTTTCTGATGACTGGACAGAAGTTCTGGGTTTGGGGGACGAATACCTCAGAGGCCAAGGGCCCTTCTTGTCACATGATCGCAGGAGGCATGTGATGCCCGCGCGGTGTCCACATGACTTATTGGTGACGTTAACCTTGCTGACATCAGTAAACTGGAGTCTGCTTCCTCCGCTGTGATGTTTACTACCTTCCCCTTCCCATACTGTCTTCTTGGGAAGCAAGTGCAACCCACTCTCAAGGCACGCACCCACTAACTGGTGGGTACGTCTACCTGGATCCCATTATTTAAGATTCTTCTGCGAGGAAGATCTGTTCCTTTTCTCTACTTATGTAATCAGTTATTATAAAGGACCTGTGCCTTTATGGATCTTTCCTTTGGGTTATAATTCAATACTAAGTTATGTATTTTGTTGTTTAAATTATTCCAGCTTTGGCCATTGGGAGCTCTTTCCAACTCACTCCGGTGTCTGTTTTAGTTTAGTTTAGTTTTTTTTTTTAAAGATTTTATTTATTTATTTGACAGACAGTGATCACAAGTAGGCAGAGAGGCAGGCAGAGAGAGAGTGGGGGAAGCAGGCTCCCTGCTGAACAGAGAGCTGGACGCAGGGCTTGATCCCAGGACCCTGGAATCATGACCCAAGCCGAAGGCAGAGGCTTTAACCCACTGAGCCACCCAGATGCCCCTCACTGTGATTCTTTCTTTCTTCTTTTTTTTTTTTTTAAAGATTTTATATATTTATTTGACAGAGATCACAAGTAGGCAGAGAGGCAGGCAGAGAGAGAGAAAGGAGGGGAAGCAGGCTCCCTGCTGAGCAGAGAGCCCAATGCGGGGCTCGATCCCAGAAACCTGGGATCACGACCTGAGCCGAAGGCAGAGGCTTTAACCCACTGAGCCACCCAGGCGCCCCTGTGATTATTTCTTAACCAGATCTGAGTAGGATTGATTTTAACCATTTCTGTAGCAACAGCTTACTGATTTTGGTTTTTGGTTTATTTTTTAGATTTTATTTATTTATTTGACAGGCAGAGATCACAAGCAGGCAGAGAGGCAGGCAGAGAGAGAGGAAGGGAAGTAGGCTCCCTGCTGAGCAGAGAGCCCGACGCAGGGCTCGATCCCAGGACCCTGAGATCATGACCTGAGTGAAATGCAGAGGCTTTAACCCACTGAGCCACCCAGGTGCCCCTCCCCTTTTATTTCTGTCTTTTGAGCATGTCCCCGCTTTCTGGTGCTGGGAGATGCTCCAGGCTCGTCTTGTGCTCACCCAGCCTGAGGGCTAGAATCCGTCATTTCTCTAAGGCGCGTAGTTGCTTTCATTGGAGATGGTGTTCAGAAACCAAGATCTGGGCACCGGGGGGTGCTCATGGGTATTGACGTGTCACTGCTTCTAGGCCTTCCCCCTGGACGGAGGTGGGGAATCTATTGCCCCATCTATGTTGCATGCTTTTAGGCAAGATGCTGAATGGCTCTAAGCCTCTGTTGCCACAGCAGCAAACACTGATGGTGACCATCGTGCCTAATTCACGGAGCTGCTGTGAGAGGAAGTAGGCCAGATTGGGGCCCCCCGGGGGGCTCAGCAGGTTGAGCGTCCGGCTCTTGGTCTTAGCTCAGGTCATGATCTCAGGATCATGAGATGTAGCCCCATGTCTGCTTGTCCCTCTCGCTCGGCTCCTCCTGCTGCTCTCTCTCTCTCAGAAATAAATAAATAAAGTCTTAAAAAAAAAATGGGCACCTGGGTGGCTCAGCTAGTTAAGCGTCTGCCTTCGACTCAGGTCATGATCCTGGGGTCCTGGGATAGAGCCCTGCGTCAGGCTCTTTGCTCAGCAGGGAGTCTGCTTGTCCCTCTGCTGCTTCCTCCGCTTGTGCTCTCTCCCTCTCAGATAAATAAATAAAAGGGGAAGGAAGGACAGACGGAAGGAAGGAAGGAAATACAAGGTCAACACAGTGCCTGGCCCATCCGAAGTTGCCAAAAATGGCGGCTTTTATTGTGTCGGAGCTGCATAGCCAGAGTGTGGGGGCCCCTGGGAGGTGGCAAAGCCTTTGTCCCTTGAAGATTTAAGGAACTCAGAAAGTCCAGCATCGGGATTCCTGCGCTGAGTGAAGACGGGCGGGCCTCTCTGCTTCTTTCAGTGCTGAATCTGCATGGGGAGAGCCAAGCTGGCATCAGGCTGGCCAAGCAGAGGAAACAAGCTCCCATTCAGCCCGCCCCCCGGCGGATCTGGACTTGGGCCGACACCTGCGTCTGCACGAGGCTGCGGGGGGCTGGGCTGGGGGCTGCTCGGCGGCTGGCTTTGGGGCCGTGCTGCCAGGCAGGGAGGCAGGGACTGCGCCAGGCCCCACCAGGCCAGCCCCCCTCCTCTGCCAGCTCCCTGTGAGGTTATCCAGGCAAAGCATCTCCAGGGGGCCTTTCTCTCAGGGGTACCTGCCTCTGCCTGGTAGGCCTGGCCTGGGTGTCTGGCCTTGGCCGTGGACCTAGGATCCTGCCCCTGCTTGCCGTGGGAGAAGGCAGAAGGTAGGGGTGGGACTGGCAGGACAGGAGATGAGGGCGGGCCTGTCTGGGGCAGGGGTTTTGGCCCCTGAGGCTGTCTGCTCAGCAGGTCTCCAAGCCCCTATCTCTGGAAGCCCCTCCCCGCCCAGGGCTCACTCCTCTACAGGGACCAAGTGGATCCGTCTGTCCGCTCAGTGAACCCCAGGCTATTTTCAAAGATTTTACTTTTTTAAAGATTTTGTTTATTTGAGAGAGAGAGAGAAAGAGAGATCACAAGTAGGGGGAGCGGGAGAGGGAGAAGCAGATGCCCCGCTGAGCAGGGAGCCCGATGCAGGACTCAATCCCAGGACCCTGAGAGGAAGGCAGACACTTAACCCACTGAGCCACCCAGGCGTCCCCTGATTTTACATGTGTTTCAAAAGATTTTTATCCTGAAAGGAAACTGTTGAGAAAGAATTTTATTCAGTTGTTCATGTATAGGACACACTGAGGTTTCTGGGCGAACCAGGAGTCGAAGCTTCAGTCCCAGCAGCAGGCACTAACCTGTGGGGTGGCTGTGGTGGGCAGCGGATGTGGGGCCCCATGGCAAGGAGTCAGCCTAATGTTTCTCTGTTGATTCTCTTCCTCCCTCCTTTCTTCCTCCCCGATTCCTTCTCTCTTCCCTTCTTCCCTCCCGTCTTCTCTCTCTCTGCCTCTTTGTCTCTGTCCTTCATTCTGATCCCCTTCATCCTGTGTCTCTTTTGGTGGGTGGCACAGAAGCATCCACTCTCGGCAACAGGTGAGACCAACAAGGGCCTGGATGCAAAGCCCCCAGACAGACTCAAGTGTCAGTGAGGGTGGGGGCAGCAGGACCTCTCCTGTACGGTTGGCAGGGTTCACACCAGCACAATGACTTTGGAAACACAGTGTGGCTGCATCTGCTAAGGCTGAGTACGTGCCTACCCAGTGACCCAGCGAATCCACTTCTTCCCTGGGGTAAACACCCACAGGGTAAACACAGTGTGTACGTGCGTGCCCTGAAAGACACGAGCTGGGATGTCCACAGCAGTCCTATTCCTTAATGACCAAAATGCTAAAAAACAACCCAAATGCGATGTCATCAGTGGCAAAATGGACAAAGTGTGGTCTGTTCCCACAGGGAACACTATACAGTAAGGAGAGTAAACCACCAGCAAGTATGTTGAAGGACACAATCTAGACACACTGTGCGAGAAGCCAGACAAAGGCTTCTCAGATGATTGTATTCACATAAAGTACGAAAGCGGGCGGAATTCTCGGATGGGGTAGAGGTCAGGGTGTCGTAACTGGCGGGGAGGAGTCGGAGGATGCCCTTTGCACAGGCTGCTGTCTTGGAGACAGTTCATGGAGGGGTACACATAAAATCTGTGTCCTTGAGGTGAGTTAAACTTCAACGGAAGCTTGGCCCCAGTAGGAGAAAGCCTGGGGGCTGTGGATGGGCAACTAAGGCAGCAGCCAGCTCTTGTAGAAAATCAGGGTGTCTCAGTGGGTTAAAGCCTCTGCCTTCGGCCCAGGTCATGATCCCAGGGTCAAGCCCTGAGTCGGGCTCTCTGCTCAGCGGAGAGCCTGCTTCCCTTCTTCTCTCTCTGCCTGCTTGTGATTTCTATCTGTCAAAATGAATAAATAAAATCTTTAATAAAAAAAAAAAGAAAAGAAAAGAAAATCAGGCAGGCTTCCTGGAGGCAGCGCCACGCAAGCTGCTTCTTGAGGGCTAACGTGGAGGTAGTAGGACAAGGATACAGCAGAGCAGAGACCCGGGATTTGCCTCTCTCTGGGAACAAGGAGCTCTTTCCAGTCATGAAGAGAGGAGTCCAGTCGCTTGAGTCCTTGGACTGACTTTGACCTTGGCCTACTCCGCTCCACTTCCATGTGGACCCTTGATCCAGTATTTTTTGGGGGACCCAAGGACCCTTGATCCAATATTTTTTTTCTGGGTTTCGGTTCAGAATTGCCTTCTGATTTCAGCAGTTTAGCTGTAAGTAGGAACCATCCAGGCTTAAGGAGTTGGCGTGGCTGGAAACCAAACCCTTTTTTCAGATGAGGGACACTTGGTAACAAAGGCCTTTGGAATTTGAAAGTTTCATGGGGGTGGGTGTGGCAGGAGCAGGACCTACACCTGCTGTGGGCCAAAGGGCTGCTGGACCCTTTGCCATGGATGCCTCCAAGGAGTTCCCCAGCAGTCCGCTCTTCAGGGCAGTGGAAGGGGGTGCTTTATAAACTGTAAAGTGCGGTGCACTTGGACCAGGGCTGAAGCCATTCCATAACCGACTGCCTAGTTGAAGCAGTCCTGTGTGTGTGGTGGGGGTAGTTCGGGGCCTGGGGGATGGTGTTGAAATTGCAACCTGAAATGTACCACGGATGCACCTGTTGATAGAGCAGTGATGAAGTATTGAGAGGCGCCTCAGGGGCTCAGTCAACCAAGTGTCTGACTCTTGATTTCAGCTCAGGCCATGATCTTGGGGCCGGGGGATGGAGCCCCACATCGGGCTCCACGCTGAGTGTGGAGCCTGCCTGGGATTCTTGTCTTCCTTCTGCCCCTCCACCTGCTCTTGCATGCGCACGCTCTCTAAGGAAAAAAAGATGGGGCACCCGAGTGGCTCAGTCAATTAAGCATCTGCCTTCGGCTCAGGTCATGATCCCAGGGTCCTGGGATCAAGCCCTGCATCGTCGGGCTCCTTCCTCAGCCTGCTTCTCTCTCTCCCTCTGCCGCTCCCCCTGCTTATGCTCTCTTTCTCTCTGTCAAATCAATAAAAATTTAAGAAAGGGAAAGAAAAAGGAAAAAAAAAAAAAGAATATCAAGTATTTAATGAGCACACAGGCCCAGATATAGAGACTGTGTGACTATCTCCATTTTAAACAGGTGTCGTTGAACCCATTTCACAGGTAAGAAAACAGACATTCAGAGAGAAAGGCGGTGTGTGAGTCCTTTCACTAGAGCCCATGCAGGCTCGCTGCCCCGGCCATCTCCCCAGTGGGTCTTTCAATGCCAAGCTCATTCTAACCTCAGGATGTGTGCCCAGACTGTTCACTCTTCCTGGGGTGTTCTCCTGTCAGATTTTCAGGTCTGACTCCTTCTTGTTCTTCAGGCCTTACCCACGTAAATGCCACCTCCTCTGGAGACCTTCCCTGGTCACTCTCAAATGTGTGGCCACCCTACCTCTCCTCCTGCCACACTGGGATTTCTTGTTTGTCATTTATTGACTCGCTTACTGTCACCTCCACATTGGGCTGTGAGCGCCATGGGGCAGGGGACCTTGGCTTTGGCCTCAGCGCTGATTGCAGTGCTTGGCACGGGGGAGAAGCTCAGCAAATGCTTCTTGAGGGGTTTGAGGGGATTTGCACCCAGTTCCAGGTGACCCCCGAGCCGAGCTCTTCACGTGCCCCCAGCCTGCTCTGGTCCGCCACGTGCGTGAGCCACATGGCGTTGCGGGGCAGGGGGTGGGCCTCGGGGCCCTCGGTCCGTGGGTGAGGCTGCCCCACCTGGGCTGAGGCTGCCCTGGGCGCCAGGAGACCAGCTCAGCCACTCTTGCTGCCCTGACCTGGCTTTGAACCTGGGCTCAGCTCTCACTTCCTGTCCCTGAATGACCCTTCCGCATTCCAGAGTTCCTCTCTCAAGGCCTCCAGGATCCTCCCCAGATTGTGTTTCTGACACTCCTGGGCGAAAGAACAAAGGGAAATGGACTGACGGCAGCAGCAGGGACTCTGGGGAGACCGATGGTAGAACTTCCCGACTGTGGGAACTGCCGCAGCTGGGCGGGTAGAGGAAGTGGGTTTATGGACTCTCCTCCCCTGAGCAGCGTGAAGAACAGGACTAACAGTCATCTGCCTGGGCGGGGTGCGGGGGGATGGACGGGATGACCTTTGGAAGCCACTCTCAAGCTCTCCGCTCCTGAGCTGTCCTGAGGGCTGGGGTCCTGATCAGGAGGGCAGGAAGGGGGCAGCTGCGGGGCCTGGCGTTGTGGGAGAAGGTGGAGGAAAAGGCTGAAGGAGGCAGAGGCCTTGCCTGCTTATTCAGATGAGGCCAGAAGGACATGGGGGTTTCCAGGGAAGGGTGTGGGGAGTGAGCACTGCGGTTGGAGTCACACCAACCTGGCTCTGAGTCCTGCTTTACCACTTACAAGCCAGGCCGCTCTAGGCAAGTGACTTCCCCTTTCTGAGCCTTAATCCCCTCATCTGTTAAATGGGATTAATAGTGTAGATTGGGGCACTGGGCTGGCACGTGGGAAGAGTGCACGTCTCTTGATCTCAGGGTGGTGAGTTCAAGTCCCACATGGGGTGTAAGAGTACTTAAATAAAGAACTTAAAAAAAAAAAAAAAGGTGCATAGGGCGCCTGGGTGGCTCAGTGGGTTAAAGCCTCTGCCTTTGGCTCAGGTCATGATCCCAGAGTCCTGGAATCGAGTCCAGCATCAGGCTCTCCGCTCCTCTGGGAGCCTGCTTCCTCCTCTCTCTCTGCCTTCCTCTCTCTCTGCCTGCCTCTGTGCCTACTTGTGATCTCTGTCAAATAAATAAATAAAATCTTTTTAAAAAGTAGTGCAGATTAAAGAGGGGGACACCTTGAAAAAAGTGTTCGCAAAAAGCATTATCCATAGGGAGGTGGCACACGGCCAACTGGGCAAGTGTTACGATAGTGATGGTGGTATTGTTCCCCGGGCAACCTGTGCACCTGGAGTTAGGTCACCAAATCCTTACCTCCCCTGTTCTACACAGGAGGACTCTGGGGCTCAGAGATGACACTTGTCCAAGGTCACATAGCCAGTTGGAACCTGACTCAGTTTCTGATTTCAGGCCCGTATCCTTCATCCTACTCCGTGCAGCCCGTGATTGACTGCTGAGGCATTTTGCAAACTGTAAAGTGACGAATGTCATCATCATCGTCGTCATTTTATTATTTATGATAACTGCTGTCCTTGAACTGGTTTTCCCTGGTGGGCGCGGCGTCCTCCTCAGTCCGGCCACTAGGGGGCAGCAGAGTCCCGGGACTGGGACAACGTGGGGGGGTGGGGGTGGCGGCCCCCCCTTACTCTTTTCGGCCCCCGGGGATGAGCCCTCTCAAACCTTGGCAGTGCGGGTGGGTAGGGGTACGGGGCAGTGGGCCGGGCAGGGGGCAAGGAAGGGCACAGCCTCCAGAAAACAGGAGCTCACTCCTGCCCAGTCCTGTTCTCAACTCTGAGAGGAAGGGTTCTGACAAGCAAGATGGTGGCTGATCGTGGCCCCCTCCTCCAGGAAGCCTCCAGGCTGACTCCAGGGTGGAGTGAGGAGCCCTCTCCTTTCCTCGCAGCTCCTCCTCCCCAGCATCAGCATCATTGGGAGTGTGGCCAGCTCCTTGCTCCCACCGACAGTCAATGCTCTCTGAGCACTTCAGGGATCCCAGCACCCACCGGGCACTCAGGGCGGCAGAAGGTGTCTTGAATACATGTGTGGGCATGTGTCCTGGGAGTCCAGAGCCCCTTCCCTTTGAGACTGCCAGACTCCCCTTGAGGTGAAGGGCAAGGGAAGATTCCTAAGACTGAAAGATGCTAATCCCCAGAGGCTCTGAAGACCACCCTCTCGGGCCTGTGACTTCCCAGGCTTTATGCCAAGTTCTTGACTACACGATGGACAAGGACAATAAAAATCACCACCACCGGGTACTGAATGTTGTTTGCCTGCCACTTGGTCAGCATTGATCACTTCCTTTAACCATCGTCGCAACCCTCTGAGCAGGTTCTGTTTGTAGCATCCACATTTTACAAAGGAGGAAACCAGGGCTCAGAGAGGGGATGTGATTTGCCTGAGGTCACACAGCAAATAAGAGGCAGAGCTTCTTTGAACCCAAGCCCACCTGACCCAGAGCCTCCTCCGTGAAGACATTTGCTGCAACAACCACCTCCTGGTGCTCCGGGGTGGCTCAGTCGGTTAGGTGTCTCTGCCTTCAGATCAGGTCATGATTCTGGGATCGAGCCCCACATCGGGATCTGTGCTTAGTGGGGAGCCTGCTACTTCTCACCCAGCCTGCAGCTCGCCTATGTGTGCTCTCTCTCTCTGTCAAATGAATAAAATCTTAAGGAAAAAAAGAAAACATAACACAAAAAAACAAAACCCGCTCCCTCCCAGCTCTGCAGCCACTCCCAGCTCCCGAAGCCCATGCCTGTCCGCCAGGCACAGTCCTCACGGCATCTCTGGGAGGCTGGCTGTCGGGGCAGAGATGATACTGAGATGCCCACAGGCTCACTCTGCTTCCCGACCAGGCTTCAGCCCCTCTGCCCTCCCCTCCTGGTGCCTCTGCCCTCCCTCTGTTTGCTCACGCCCTGCTTGGGGGTGGGGACGATACAGATTGCTACAGCCTCTGATCCTGTTATCCCCTATGAGGCGTGACAAGTGTGTGACTGGCCCTGCTGGGCTTGGTGCCCCCCCCCCGAAAGCGGGGGGTGCTTCTGACCCAGTCCTTCTTCTGGATTCCACGTGAAGTCTTCTGCCCAGCTAGGCAGTGGGATGCCTCAGACCTCATCCCAAGGAGGCCTTTGGTGTCCCTAAACCTGTGACCCATGGCAGAGTGGCACTGACATTCTCTAAAGAAGGAAGATACCAAATGGTGTCACTTCAGTCCTGCCTTGACACCCATCTGTGTCTGCTCCTTCCAAGGTGGGGCAAAACAAGGCGCCATAGAAGGCGGGTGTGGACCGGGCCCCAGGCGGCTGTACGGCTTGGCTGAGGTAGTGGCCGGCAGCACAGGTCACATGAGGCCCGGGTGGCACCCTGGATGCAGCCCCCACAGCCTGCTCTGATGGCTGGATCCTGTGGCTCGCAGGGGGTCCCGGCACGCAGGGGGAGGCTGGCCAGAGCGCCAAGAGGCAAATCACAAGGGCTGGCCGGTGGTGCAGCGGCAGTGCCGGACAGGGTGGCCACACCCCCTTTTCCCAAACAGGTGCCTCCCTTCAGGACTCCCCCACCGCGTCTGCAGTCTTCCAGGAAAAGGCCGATACAATCGCTGAGTTGGCTGATCGAGGCTGGTATCGGCCTGGCAGCTCCACAGGCTGAGCCTGCTGCTTCCAGGGCCCAGGAGGGCCTGCCCGAGAGCCCAGACCTGGCCAGGCTCCCGTTACCCGCCCCGTACTGTTGTTCCTGCTGGGCACCCGGCCCTGCCCCTCTCACTCCCCTTCTCTCCCACCCCGCCCTCTGGCCCAAACAGCATCTCATGCCTGGCCCCAGCCCCTCCCCAGCCCCACAGATGCCAACCTTGCTCATCCCTGGGGCCAGTGGGGGCACTAACCCCACCCACACCTCAGGCTTCATCAAGGCCAGGAGCCCTGGTCTTGGTAGAGGTTTGATTTCCAGGACCCGAGTTTTGGGCTGGGTGGCCTTGGGCAAGTCCCCTTCCCTCTCTGAGCCTCACTTCCCTCAAGGACGCCTGCCAAAGCTCACGCCCACTACACCGTGCCATCAAAATATAGAAAGTGGCGAGCGGGGTAGCCGGAATGCTGGAGGTGATCTGGAAATGCTCTGTCCAGGCTCCTCTTCCCCAGCGTGACCTGTTCTTCCGGTGCCCATGGGGAAAGAGGAAGCTGTGGCATCTTCTGCGTGCCCACCTAACATTAATCAGCATGCCGTCATCGCGCTTGGCACACAGCTCATTGTTCCCGTGCGAGATGGGTTCTGGCTGCAGAGCTCTCCCCTCAGCCCAGCTCTGGGCTCCCGGCTCTGGCAGAGCTGGCTTGAGGACTGGGTCCGGGGCTCCTGGCATTCACGGGGCCTGAGATGTGGGTGCGGAGTGGGCCGTGCCAGGGGCCCCCAGGCTGGGCAAGGCTGGGATTTGGAAGAATCCGGCTATCCCTGGGGCAGGTGCTGGAGAGGGCCCCCGGCCCAAGAAGCCCATGCCAGAGGCTTCGTGCCCATACCGTACCCTGGTTCTGGTGGTAACCCCCCGCGGCAGACAGCTTCTTCTGGTTTGTTTTGAGTTTGAGGGGAATTCATGCAAGGGTTCCAGTAATTAGCAGGGTGGCGGGCAGCACCCAGGACCAGCGCAGTGGGATGGGAAGGCGGGCAGGAGAGGACCTGGGCTGGGGAGGGCTCAGCGAAGGACTGGCAGGGGGAAGAGTGTGAGAGGGAGTGGTGGCTCGAAGAGGGGACTGCATCCGAGAATGAGTGAGTGAGTGAATTTAGTGAATGAGTAAGCCGGTGTCCACGGTGTATCAGCAAACACTGACGCAGCTCTCGCTTCACGCCCAACCTTGTTCGAAGCACTTTACTCGTCCGAACGCACGCGGTCTTCACAGAAGGCCATGCGCTCGTGTTGTTACTGCCATTTTATGGAGAACGGATCCCCAGGCACAGAGAAGTTAAGTAATGTGCCCAAAGTCACACAGCTGGTAAGTGACTGAGTTGGGGCTTGAACCCATGCAGGCTGGCTGGAGTCTCCGGGTTTAAGTGGGAGCAGAGCCCCAGGGCCATGAAGAGAGTTACTGGCTGAGGAGTGGGAAGATCGATTTTGCCGTCTGGACCCTGAGACGTCCGACTTCACAACGCTCATTCCTTCCTTTCCTTCCACGTGTCTGCTGGGCCCTTGCTCACTCGTCCACTCACTGAATGCTGGCCCCAGGACAGGTTGGGGTGAGATTACTGAGATTCTATTCTGCCCTGGCAGAATTTGTCCTTCAGGGTTCAGCGTAGGTGCTACCTCTTCCAGGAAGCCTTCTCTGACTTCCTCTGCCAAGGGCTCACAAGCTCTGGTCTTCTGTCGGTATTATTATTTTTTAAAAAAGATTTTTATTTATTCGACAGAGAGAGAGAGAGACAGTGAGAGAGGGAACAGAAGCAGGGGGAGTGGGAGAGGGAGAGGCAGGCTTCCCTCTGAGCAGGGAGCCCCTGGGATCACGACCTGAGCCAAAGTCAGAGACTCAATGACTGGGCCACGCAGGCGCCCCTTCTGTCAGAATTATCCTCCCTTGTATCTGGCTCTTTCCCTAGCCCGGCTGTGCCTTTGTCTCTGAATTCTTGGTATGCTGTGGGCACTCAATAAATGCTTAGTGGACAAAATGTTGCTACCAAGCCTCCTCCTGAGTGTTGCCGGTGCTCCCTGCTCTCTGCTGCCTCCTCTCCTCACTCCAGCCATGATGCTCCAGTGTCTGGGCAGAGCCCACCGGGTCCCTACATCACCCCCCACCCCCACAAAGGCCTTCCCTTCCCCCTGGAGTGGAAACCCTCCAGGCACTGGTTTCAGCCATCTGCCACTGTCAGCCGGACTGGGACTCACCCCTTTGCTCTGGGGAGGAGGGAACTGGGCCCGCCCTGGCTCCCCAACCCACAGAAGCCTCTTCCTTCGTTGGCTAAATGTTTGTTTTCAAATTCCTGAGGCCTGCGTCACCCCCACCTCTGTCCCCGCTGGTCTCTGGCCTGGCTTGCCATGGCTTCCTTCCTCCCCTTGCTGGGCTAGGCTGGTCTGCAGGGTGGGGTGCCAGGCCATGGCTCTTTTTCCTGCTGCCCCCCAGCTAGGGCCAGAGCCGTGAGCTGACTGACAGTGGGACACGAGACAAGGAGCCCAGGAGCCCGCCCCAGCCTCTCTGCTCGCAGTGTAGAAAGACCCCGTCTTTTCTTCGGGGGGGGGGGGAATAATGGGAGGGAAGCTGAGCTGGTAGCCAGGACTAGTTATCTTCCCGCTGGGTGAGCTGGGCTGGGGAAGCCCTGAGCTGGGCACACCCCCTCATCAGGCCTGGTCCCTGCCCGGGAGGCCCAGCACAGGTCAGACCTAAGTCAAACTCGCCGCGGTGGGGAGTCTTGAACAAGAAGGGCGGTGGGGGACACCTGGGTGGCTCCGCTGGCTAAGCAACTGCCTTCTGCTTGGGTCATGATCCCAGGCTCCTGGGATCGAGTCCCACATGGGGTTCCTTGCTTGGCGGGCAACCTGCTTCTCTCTCTGCCTCTGCCCGCTTGTGTGCTCTCTCTCTTGCTCTCTCTGACAAATAAATAAATAAAATCTTAAAAAAAAAAAAAAAAAGAAGGGCGGTGGTTCTCAAACTGGAACTACTGTGTCTTGGAATTGTCTGGACTCTGACAAAAATACAGACTCCTGGGGCGCCTGGGTGGCTCAGTGGGTTAAGCCTCTGCCTTAGGCTCAGGTCATGATCTCAGGGTCCTGAGATCTAGCCCCGCCTTGGGTACTCTGCTCAGCGGGGAGCCTGCTTTCCCCTCTCTCTCTGCCTGCCTCTCTGCCTATTTGTGATCTCTCTCTCTCTGTCAAATAAATAAATAAAATCTTTAAAAAAAAAAATGCAGACTCCTGGGTCCCGTCCGCTGAGCTTCCGATTGGATGGGTTTGATGTGGAGCCTGAGGATCAAATTTGTAGCGAGCTTCCCCGGCCAATCTGACACAGGAGGCCCACACCGCTGGAATTCCAGCGCTGGAAGCTTGAATAAGGCAGCTAGGTTGGCCTCCCCGCCCCCCATCATGTGACCTACCTTCTAGAACTGCGGGGTTAAATCCTGTACCAGCCACAGGTGCCTATTTAAATTTAAATTAATTTAAATGAAATAAAATTAAAGCCAGTTCCTCAGGGGCTGGTGGCCATCACATGGCACAGAGCAGATAGGGCACACTGCTTTCTGTCCATTCTTCCAGCCACGGAAGGTTCTAGAATGTCAGCTCCATGAAGGCAGAGATAATTGCTTTATTCACTGCTGTCCCTGGGCTCCAGCACAGTGCCTAGAACATAATGGGGATCAAGAACAGCTTTTTCGACTAATTTTTTTTATCGTCATTAAATATATGTAACATAAAATTGACCATTATAACCATTTTTACTCACATTGTGTTGGCAACCATCACCACCATCTTTAGGCAGAACTTTTTCATCCTCCCAAACTGAAGCTCTGTCCCCATGAAACGGTAACTCCCCATCTATGAATACATGTTGTTTAAATATTTTATTTATTTATTTGAGAGAGCAGGAAGGAGGGGAGGGAGAGAGAGAAGCAGACTCCCCCCTGAGCAGGGAGCCTGATGCGGGGCTCCGTCCCAGGAGCCCAAGACCATGATTTGAGCCGAAAGCAGATTCTTTTTTTTTTTTTTTTAAAGATTTTATTTGTTTATTTGACAGAGAGAGATCACAAGTAGGCAGAGAGTTAGGCAGAGAGAGAAGGGGAAGCAGGCTCCCCGCTGAGCAGAAAGCCCGATGCGGGGCTCGATCCCAGGACACTGAGATCATGACCTGAGCCGAAGGCAGCGGCTTAACCCACTGAGCCACCCAGGCGTCCCCCGAAAGCAGATTCTTAACTGACTGAGCCACCCAGGCGCCCTGACATCCATGAATATTTTTGAAGGCACGAGTGACCTTGATCAAGTCACTTCCCCTGCTCTGGGCTCTAGTTTTGTTATCTACAGAACAGGTACATCTGAGTCCCTACCTCAGGAGTTTTTTGAAAGGCTCAAATGAGATCCCGCGTGTGCTCAGCACACAGTAAATACTCATCAAACATTAGCCGTTACTGTTGTGTTACCCCATCAGGAAGTCCTGTCTGAAGGTCCCACACCTCCCTGCCTTCCGAGCTCCTCAGTCAAGTAAACAGAAAGGGGGACCACTGTTGGCGTGAATCACATGGGTGTGTTTTGTCTCCGGGGTGTGAGCCACGGCCGGCCCTTTGTGTCCCCAGCCCGGCCAGTCCCCCGATGGTCATGTTTGCATTTCCCAGAGTTCTCTCTCACCGAGGGCCTCCCCTGGGATCTTGCAACAGCCCTGAGGTGAGGAGAAGTTAGAAGGAGCCCTAACAGACGACGTCACGGTAGAGATGGGAAGGCTGGGACCTGGGGCAACACCGGAAACTCATAGCAGAGCCAGAACTCTGAGAAAGAGCCAGAAATCTTTCCAAGATGCCACCTGACTGGCACATGGGAAACCCGGGCTCAATGACCAAATGACCGGACGGACACTGTTAGGCTGATGCTTTTTTTTTTTTTTTTTTTTTCCCAGCTGAAGAAATAGGCTCTGGGAGGTTAAGTGAGAAGCTTGGTAAATATTTATGGAATTGATCGCATGGTGTCAGGGGGCAGGGAGAGCTGGCCAGGCGCTCTAAAGCCTGCAGTGCCTCTAATCCCTGCCCCAAGGGACAGCCAGGACAGCCCGCTGCCCTGGATGGGATGTTGTTATGGTGGAGGAGAGAGAAGCTAACTCTTGGCATCCTGAGGGAAGGGGACACATTTCCTTGGCTTTGGAGTCAGCCTCGGATCTGTGACAGATGCGGGGGACAAGGGCGGGGTCTCGTTAAGCCCTTCAACGTAAGCTCAGGACCCTCCTAGAGACCTTTTTAAAAAAAGATTTTATTTGTTTATTTGACAGAGAGAGAGACAGCAAGAGAGGGAACACAAGCAGGGGGAGTGGGAGAGGGGGAAGCAGGCTTCCTACTGAGCAGGGAGCCCGATGCGGGGCTCGATCCCAGGACCCTGGATCATGACCCGAGCTGAAGGCAGATGCTTAACTGAGCCACCCAGGCCCCAACCTCCCCGCACCCCCGCCCCCGCCGCTGCCTTCTAGAGATATTATAAAAGTTGTGGCCTTCCGTCAGTCGTGCGCTGGGAAATGTTTAACCTCGCACTGTCTGGAAGGAAAATACAAACAAACAGGCAAACAAACAAACAAATAAAACCTCAAAATCTTGGTTGGTGTCACTTGCCAATTGCTGTGGTGTCCATTCTCCCAGCCACAGCTGATCCCAAGAGGCCGCTGAAGTCGGGCTTGCAAAATTCCCGAGAACGGAACACCCAGCTCTTCCCGAAGCACACCACTAGGTCTGTGCGACCGAGGCAAGCCCCTTGCCTGCTCTGGGCCTCGGTTCTCTCATCTGTAGAAAGACTCGCTTCCACGTTCCCACCCAGAGCTGAGGAGATCCGCAAGACTGGTGGGGACTGTGGAAGGTCCCAGTGGGGACTGTGGAACGTCGTGCCTTCCAGCGCCTCACTGGGGCCTGTGGGTGGGGACCCAGGCGGCAGAAAGGAGCAGCGCTGTGGGGCAGCAGCTCCGTGTCCCTTTCCCACCCAGAGCTCCCGGGCAGGGACTCCTGACTTCCCCAGTGGTGATGACACTTTGCCCAAATCTGGAAAGACAGGCTCACCTGCCCCCGTCTGGCTCACCCCCCTCATTTCCTCCCAGCTGACCTCCACGGGAGAAGAGAGAGATCCCCCTCCGCCACCCAGGCAGCGCCTCCCATTCCTGCCTGAGCTCTGGCAGGACCCTGGGGACCCAAAGGGGCACACTTTTGACAAGGGCCGCCCGGTGCGGTCATAGTCCCCACTCTGCTTGTGGCATCTAAGACATTTGCATCCAGGAAACAGTGAGCCTGGAGGTTAAGGGGAGCTGGTCATGTTGGGAAACGTCCTTCCCACATTGGGAGGGAAGACTGCATACCTGAGCTGGTGTTCCAGAAGTTTCTTTCCATGAAAGGAGTTGAGGACACAATTAAATATTAGGGCAAAATGGTGCCTCGTGACAAAAACAAGCTTTCTGCTACAAAGACGGGGAAACTGAGGCCGGGGAGGGGAAAGGTCATGTTCACGGTCGCCACAAGGACTCAGGTTGAGCTAGGACCTGGGCCCAGTGTCGGGGTGCTCATCTCTCTTCTTTGCTACCTGGTGAGTGGCAGAAGGGGCTGGAAGGTGAGGGCCCAGGAACAGGGCTGTCCCAGAGGGAAAGAGTGACCAGCCAAGGCCTGACATTGCCCAGGGGATCTCACGGGCAGGTGACCACTCAGGGGAGGTCTGTCACCCCCAAGGAAGCAGACCACCCTTCTGGAAGGCCTGGGGCCTGAGAAGCACTATGACTGTGAGTCCGGGGGTAGGGCACTCCTCTTCCTGATGTGTAGACGATGTTGCTTGCAAGTAGGGAACTAGCTCTGTTCAGCTTTGCTCCTGTTTCTCCATGTTGCCTTGGGCAAGTCCCTGTCCCTCTTGGCACCAGCCTCTCTGGCTGCAAAATGGGAGGTTTGGGCCAGATCAGTGGTTGAAATCTTGTTTTAGCTGCAGAATGATTTCCTAGATGCCTGGTACAGAAAATGGTTACAAGAGGGGCAGATTTGGGAGACACTGGGGCTTAGGAAGGCGGGGAGGAGGGTGGAGGATGTGGGTTCCAGACGCTCAGCTGCTCAAACCCCCTCTCCCCTGGAGGGCACTCTCTGCCCTCCCTGGGGGCAGAATGCCTGAATGGGGCTCCAGAGGTCCCTGGGGATTCCTTCTGCGGGGAGCCTGGGATGTCAGGGGCCTGGGCCATACCCCGGGGGGAGGAAGTCAGGTACCCCTCCAGACCCCTAATGGCTGGAGAGAAAGAGAGAGAAGTCAGGAGATAGAAGGACAAAGATAGGGGCGCCTGGGTGGCTCAGTGGGTTAAAGCCTCTGCCTTCGGCTCAGGTCATGTTCCCAGGGTCCTGGGATCGAGCCCCACATCGGGTTCTCTGCTCAGCCCAATGTGATCTCTCTCTCTGTCTGCCTGTCAAATAAATAATAAATAAAATCTTAAAAAAAGAAAGAAAGAAAGAAAAAGAGAGAGACAGAAGACCGGGACAGGGCAAGACAGAAAAACAGAGAAGAGGAGGCACACGAAAAGAGAAATATTTGAGAACGAAATGGGGGGAGCAAGAGACGGGGAGAAGGAGAGACACATGTTTCCACTCAAAGTCCTCGTTGAAAATAAAACCAAACCAACAATCTCAGCCGCTGATGGCTGGCCGGAGCCCAGGCCCCAGGCCCAGTGTGACCGCGGGCCTCCTGGCCCCCTGCCTGGGGAACTCAAGTAATGACTGCCCCGGGTCTGCTCTCAGACACCGCCTCCGACTGAGCCTTTTTTTTTTTTTTTTTTAAAGATTTTATTTATTTACTTGATAGACAGAGATCACAAGTAGGCAGAGAGGCAGGCAGAGAGAGGGTTGGGGGGAAGCAGGCTCTCTGCTCAGCAGGGAGCGGGGCTCAATCCCAGGACCCCAGGATCATGACCTGAGCCGAAGGCAGAGGCTTTAACCCACTGAGCCACCCAGGCGCCCCCCGACTGAGCCCTGTCCGCTGACAGTGGCTCAGGCCTGAGAGTCCCGGGAGAGACCCCTGGAACAGGAAGAGCCCCCAAGACCTCCCTCAGCTACGCCTCAGGGGGCTGCTCCTGCCAGAGCATTTCGACCATTCCAGGTTGGGAGCCACTAGCCACCATGAGGACTAAGGGCCAGAAGGAAGCCTGAGAAGGGACAGACTCAGGCTCGGCTTTCGCTTGGGGCCAGTTAGCAGAGGCCCACCATCCCCCAGACCTCAGAGTCCCTCCACGCCTCCTCTCTGGGGACCCACCCCCAGTGTCTGCAGCCCCACACCTGGGGCACTTGGTTAGGGGTAAAGTCATGTGCCCTGGACATTCCGGGGGGACGTTCTGGGAGGCCGAGGAGGCAGGTGCATGGATCTAGGGCCTTCTCTCCCAGCGCACCTGGCCAGAGGCCCCATCATTCTCCCCACAGGTTTATTTTGTTCTCAGAGCCAAGATTCGATCTGGCTTATGCCCCACGTAGCTGGGCAAGAAGAAAAGTACTTTAATAGTATCATCCATTTCTAAAGCACCTGTTGGGTCCTGGGGCCGGCCAAGCCCCAAATGCATCATCTCAGTGAATCCTCAGGCCCCACAAGGCTGGAGCCAGTATAACGCCCACTGCACCGATCGTGAAACTGACGCTCCGAGGCGCTCAAGCCCTTACCCAAGTGTCACAGGTAAGAAGCAGGATTTGAACCCAGGTTCACCCACCCAGGTTCACCCACCGCAGCCTCACACCCTGAGATAATGGGGAGCTTCTGGCGTGTGGGGCCACCCTCCTGCATCCCAGGGCCCATGGAGGGGACACGGTCCACCCTCAGGCCCAGACTCCCGTCCCTTCCGGAGCTGAGAGAGGCAGGTCTGAGAACAGCTGATCCCCTGGGTTTTGTTCTTGGCACAAAGGAGTCCGGATCCAGGCTTAGTGGTGAATGGCGAGGGGCCCGCAGCCCCCTCCCGCAGGCAGGCCTGGCAGGCTCTGCTCCTGCCTGCTTCCCCACAGCCCCTGAGCCCTCAGCTTCCTATTCAGAACCCGGGCTCAGGCCCGACAGGAGTATCAAAGGCGGGCAGATCTAGGGGGATTACAGGAGGCTGTGGGAGGCTGGGGATGCGGGATGGAGGTGCTCCCACGGGACTCCCTACTCGTTGCTGGGCTCTTCCTGATCTTGGGTTGTCCTCATGGTCCCTGGCCATGTAGGTGACCGTGTGAAAAGTAAAGGCTAGCGAAGGTAAGGGACTGGTCCAAGGTCACAGAGCAAGTCAGAGGCAGAACCAGGGGTGAATCCAGGTAACGCGGCTCCCACTCGGGGCGTTTTCCGTGCAACAAGACTCCTGTGTGTTCAAGACACCCCTGTTCTGTGGTCTCTTCCAGAGACAGAAAAACACAAAGGCAGGAGATTGAGACACCAGCTGGCAGGGACAGGCCCAGGAGAGAGAGGGACCCCCTGGGAGGTCCTTTCCCCCTGCTTGGGCCCCTGAGCCTGTGTGAGCCGTGGGGTCTGGGGACTCAGACCTTCCCAGGAGAGAAGGGAGCATGGGTGGGCGGAGACGACTGGGGACACAGCACTCTGGGCGGTTTGGGCCCTGGGATGGGGCCCTGCTGTGTGGCTCCGGGGAGGTACAAATCCCTCTCTGGGTTTCTATCTCCCTCTAGGCTCCCAGAGTCAGAAGACCTCTCTCCCTCTGTGGTGTGGATGAGGGCTTGGTAACTGAGGGTCCCCTTCCCTGAGTCCCTGCAGTGGGGCAGGCCGGTGCCAAGCTCAGGACCTGCATTCTTTCCACCAGTCCTCTCTTTCCACCCCATGTGACAGAGGAGGAAACTAAGGCTCAGGGTCGCACAGCTTGGAAAGAAGTCGGACCGTAGTCCTGCCTTCTCTTCCTCTGAGTGCCAGGCCCCCGGCTGTGTGCTGGGACCCCGCAGGCCGACCTCTCCCCACCAGCCTGAGTGGCTGTGGCACCCCCGGTGCGAGGCCCCCTCTCCTGGTGTCTAGGTGGCAGAGGAAGGTACCCACGTCCCCCCTCCTGTTGCGGGCCCTGTGCCACAGCAGCCCCGAGGAATGCCGCCCGCATTCCTGTGGTGGGGGTGTGGCTGCCTGTGGCCGTGTTTGCCCAAGGCGGGTGCGTGTTGCTAAGCAAGCCCCGGCTCCGGGCTCCAGCTCAGGGTGCTGAGTCAGCAGCCCCGATCCTCCCAGCGGAGCTCCAGGAAGGTGGTGACAGGCGGGGAGGAGGAAGTTCTACTTCCCTCGGAGGTGGGGGCTGGGGTGCCCCAGGGCTCACATCTGGGGACACGGTGGGGATAGTGAGGGTGGCCGGCTGAGGTCTGCAGAGGGGAGGCAAGGCTCTCTGGGCAAAGATGCTGGGACGGCGGGGCCCAGGGCGTCCCCCATCCCCAGCCCAGGGGGAAGGACTTCAGGATGGAAGCGGGGCAGTGGCTCTGCTAAGCGCTTTCTACACGCCAGGCTCCGGACTGGCTGCACCTCTGTGTCCTTATCTCATATAATAAAACAAATTCACTATTGATAAACTCCCTGGGGCAACTGAGGTGCCGCCAGGTCCTCAGTGAGTAAAGGGTACAGATGGGCCTCTGACCCAGACCTGTGTTCAGCATGCCAGGAGTGGGGAAGAGCCCGCCAGGCCTGGCTCTAGAAGCCTGAACTAGCCTTTCTCCCTGGGCCTCAGTTTCCCTCCTCTGCTGGGGTCAGCCTGGTGTCTCTCCAAGCCCTCATGAGGAAGGGAAAATGGGAGGCCCCACAACTTCCTCCTTGACCAGGGACAAGTCACTTTCCCTGGCAGATCTCACCACCACCCCCCATCCCCCTCTCGCCCCAGACTTTGATCTGGCGGTGTCTGCCTTCAGATCTCCTTATCTTTAGGGGCGATGCCCCAGCATATCACCCTCACCCACCCCCACCCTACTTGGGCCTCCAGGGCAGAAAGGAGCAGGTGCACCAGGCACCAGGAGGGACCTAGGACTTAGGGGGCTTCAGATGCTGGCCTCACGGTGCCAGTTCTGCTCCCTCCTGGGTCTTCCTTGAACAGAACTGGCGGGTCATGGACACTGGGCACCAGAATAGTGGAGACAGGGTGAGGCAGGGTGAGGTGTGGGGGTCAGAAGGCCAGGAGTTTCCATGTCTTGTGTGTTTTTGTGTTTGTTTGTTTGTTTTTAAATTTTATTTACTTATTTATTTGAGAACATGTGTGAGTAGAGGAAGAGAGAGAATCTTTTTTTTTTTTTTTTTTTAAGTTTTATTTATTTATTTGACAGAGGGAGAGAGAGCACAAGCAGGGGGCACGGCAGGGAGAGGGAGAAGCAGACTCCCCACGGAGCAGGGAGCCCGATGTGGGGCTCGATCCCAGAACCCAGGATCATGACCCCAGCCAAAAGCAGACACTGAGCAGACTGAGCCACCGAGGCGCCCCTAGAGAGAGAGAATCTGAAGCAGGCTCCATGCTCAGAGCGGAGACAGACAGCGAGACACGGAGCTCCATCTCCTGACTGAGATCTTGATCTGAGCTGAAACCAGCAGTGAAATTACTCAACTGATTGAATGGTTTTGGTGGTTTCAGATAAGAGAAGGAAGCAGAGGTGACAGGGCTGGGGAAGGGCAGGCAGGGGTGGGGGAAGTAAGTCCCATCCCAGTCTCGTCCCACTGTCCTGGGTCCCCTCTCAGGCTCATGGGAGGCGAATGGAAGTGCAGACAATGATTTGGGGGGTCAGGGCTGAACAGGGGCAGTGTCTGTGAGGCTTGGGGTGCGGTGCTGGGGGAGGCGGCCCAGGCTGATGGGACAAGGCCTGGCGTCTGCCCTGGGAATGTCTCTACTCTGATCAGAGGGCATACATACCATACCTGGAAAAGGCTCCCAATCTGCTGGAGGAGTGCCGCCCCTTTCGCCTGGTGGGGTTCACAGTCTGAAGGCAGAGGCAGACAGGGAGGCCTGCTAATGAAGCAGGACCCTGCAGAGTCCAGGCCCTGTACCTGCTAGACCTGGTCAGGCCAGTCTGAAGGTGAAGAAGGCAGAGCAGAGCCCAGAGACCCACCTCCATGCCCACAGGGATCAGCCTGGGGTCAGGCCCTGGCTGGGGAGGGGGTTGGTCTCTGAGACAGGCCCCAAGGCACATTTTCAGGCTGTGACATGAGGAGGAGGCCCTGGGCAAAACAATTATTACTGCCTGTTCCTCCAGGCCTGGCGAGACAGAAAGGCTCTATTACAGGGTAGGAACTGCAGGAAGCCCTCCCCCACGACGCCCTGCCTATCCCCCACATGCACCCAGGCACAGACACACGCCTGCACACACATGCGGACAGACATGCTAGTTGTACAAGCAAGCCGCTCAGCCTCCCTAAGCCTGGGTTCCAGGGCTAGGATGAGGTTCAGAACAGCCCATGTGTTTGGGGATACAGAATCTGCGGAGGCGGGCGCCTTCTTCCCTCAACCCACGCCCTTGCACTAGGACAGGGCAAATGGACACAGGCACTCACCCTTTCCTACGCACCCTTTCCTACGTGTGGTCACCTTGCAGCCCTGCTCAGTGTCCCCACTTCCTCTAATGCGATGCACCCACCCATCCTTGCTCAAAGACCTTCATGCTGCTGCACACATACATGGATATGAACTTGGGGGCCATGGCGGGGTTCCCAGGACCCCCCAAAGAGAGTCCTTACCAACCCCACCAGCCACATTTTGTCTCTGGAGTGGACCCCCGAATCAGCCAGGCCCCGGGCAAGGTCCAGGAGCTCAGAAGAGGTAGCACACGAAAGACCTGTAGCTCCGGCTTCTAATGCCAACTCTGCCCTGAGCCTCAGTTTCCCCATCTGTAAAATGGGGATATGTACAGTCACTGAGAGAGCACAGGGCCAGGGGTGGAGTCCATGGGATGATCTGTATCAAGTGTGGCATGGATAGAGCAGGGAGATACAGTAGATGCTCAGCGAATGCAGGTTGGGTTGACTTAGGGAGGCAGAAACTACCCGGAATGTGGAAGATGACAGATATTATCAGGTGTATTCAACAAACCCGTTATGTTCCAGGCCTTGAGCTGGGCACTGGGGCCTCAGCTTTAAGACAAAGCAAAACAAAACCCTGTTCCTGCTCACACCCAATACTGCAGACTTGTGTCAATAGCCAGTTTCCAGTCAGTTATGCCAGAGTTGAGCGGAGAGGCAGTGGGGTGTTGGGGGAAAGAATGGGGTTGCCACTCACTGGGGGTGATCTTAGTCAAGTGACTTTCCTTCTTGGAGACTCACTTTCCCCTTCCATAAAATGGGCATGAAAATAACCAGCTCACTGGGCTGGTTTGTGTTTAAGAAGTGCTGGACCTGGGGCACCTGGGTGGCTCAGTGGGTTGGGCCACTGCCTTCGGCTCAGGTCATGATCTCAGGCTCCTGGGATCGGGTCCCGTATCGGGCGCTCTGCTCAGCTGGGAGCCTGCTTCCCTCTCTCTCTCTGCCTGCCTCTCCATCTGCTTGTGATCTCTGTCAAATGAATAAATGAAATCTTTAAAAAAAAAAAAAAAAAAAAAAAGAAGTGCTGGACCTTTAGCTCCCTAAGCAGAAGGGTTAATGACCCTGGTGCGGCTGTTGCCCAGAAGGTGGTCCCTGCACCCCATTCTCCTGTTCTGAGCCTGTATGGAGGAAGGGTCTGGGGGGTCTGAGACCAGTCTGTTTCCATAGCACAGCCTGCATTTCCTCACCAGGAACCCAGTCCCCAGTCCCGTAAGCCACATCTCCGGGCAGGGCGAAGGGCAGGAGCAGACTCCCAGGATGTGCTTGTCCATGGACAGATGTGGTCAACCACCTTCAACCACCTGGGTCTGTGTGCTTCTGGTGACCACAGCCTGGAGAAGTGGCAGAGATGTACTGACTCTTAGGAACACCCCAGTCTAATGGGAGAGGGTCCCCCCACACCAGCATCCTATCAGAATGTGTCACTCTTCATAATGTTGGAGCCGAGAGGCCCCTTGGAGATGTCTCTTGAGTCACCAGGGGTTTGGCCTGGAAACACCTACTCAGGGTCACCCTTGGGAGCCTGAGGGTGTCCCAAGGGTGGGACTCAAACGGGAGGGGGGGCGGCGGGAGCCAAGGGGGTGCCTAGGCGTGGTGCACAGCATTGGGGCAAACTGAGGAGTGCAAACCCGTCTAAGGACCTCTAAAGTTGGGATGTTACTCAGACCAAACCCACACAAGCCTGTGGTCTCCCTCCTGCCCTTGACTGGTCAGCTGGCAAGTCCCAGGAGCAACCTTCCCCTTCTACAGATGGGGAAACTGAGACCAGAATGAGGACAGAGTTTTCTAGCTATGAGCCAACCTTAGCTTCCTCACCTGCCTTCCCTACAGGGTTGGTATGAGGGCAAAAGGTGATGAATGGGAAGCGGTAGTCTGGTGCCTGGCGCGGAGGTAGAGCCGGCTAACGCCCACGGTGATCATTGTTAATCATTACTGTTATGAGGCCACCGGGTGAGGTGGTAGCGGAGGGCTTTCTGGAGGAGGTGGCCTTTAAAAGTGGGGTGAGAGGGGACAGCTGGGACCCAAGGAGAAGAACCAGCTGTTTGCAAACTGCACAGGGGAGCTGCTGTCGTCCACCTTGAACCCCCAGACGCTCGGGTCCCCCATCGTCGTCCGCAGCACCGCCCCTGGTTACACGCCGATAGGGGCCGCCGCTCCCTTTGAGGAAGGCGGTTCCTCGCAGCGGGGAAGGGGACTCCGCCGGCTTCAGAGCGGGAGCCCAGACCCTCCCCGGCGGCACCTGCGGGGCGGAAGCGGGGGCGGAAGCGGGGGGCGGGGCGCTAGACCGCGCGGGGAGGGGGCCGCCGCTCCTCCGCCCCCATCCCCCCGGCCCCCCGCCCCCCTTCTCGGTCCCTCGCTACGGCAGCCTGGCCCCCGGCAGGTGGGGCGCCCGCGCATCAGGGACCCGAGGCCCCCGCCCGGCCGCTGCGGCCCCCATCGCCTCTCCCCCTCCACGTGGCCGGCCTTTTCTGGGCTCTCCCGCCGGCTCTTCGTCGGCTCTGCGCGCCTTGGCTCCGGGTTTGTCCCTCCGCCGCCTGAAGACCCGGCGGGGCGGCGGCCGCGGTGGCGGTGCCCGTCTGGGGCCGGGGATGGAGAGGGACTAGCCGGGCTTGGCCGGGGCTGGGGCGGCGCGGAGTGGGGTGGGGGGCTGGGTTCCCAGCCGTGGGGCCCTGGTCAAGCTCCTCCTCAGCGCTCAGCGAGCAGGAGATAGGATTAGAGGCCTGGATACTTTTTGCAAGTTGTGTACTTATTTTTGTAGGGCTCTTTGATGCCCAGGGTGCAAAATACGCAGTACCCAGGACGGACACACAGCCCGAGTCACCTCTTGCCCCCCCCCCCCAATCAAGGCCCCACCAAGGTTCCTAGTTTCTCTACTCTCCCCCAACCCTTCCCCGCTCACACAAGCACATGCTCTTCAAGGCGGGGCTGTGTCAAGGTCTCCGGTGCTCAGCACAGGGTTCAGCACGATTCCTGTCCCAGGTCACAGAGGCTCTGCGGGTGTGAGCCGTGTGCAAGTGCACACCCCTACCCAGGGCTGGCTGAGGGGCTCCTCGGGGGGCCCAACCAGGGACTATGTGAACGGCGACAAGTGTGGACAAGTGGCTGTGGGATGATGGATAAGATGGCAGAGGGATGGATGGATGGATGGATGGATGGATGGATGGGCTGGTGGACAGACAGACAGACAGCCGCTGCCGAGAGGTGACTACCTGGCTAGGCAGGACTGTCTGGGAAGTGATGGATGGGGCTGGGCCCATGGGGGAAGGAAGGAAGGAGGGATGGATAGATGGACAGACTGACAGATGAGGGAGACAGATGAGGGGGTGGAGGAAGGCTGGGGGAGGGGGGCGGTGAGTGATGAGAGACCCTGTTGAGTGAGGGGACAGGGTCTTGCTGGGAAGGTTGTGGCAGAGATGATGTATGGGACTGGGTGAGGATGGATTGCTTACTGCTGGGCTGGCTGCAGACAGCAGGACAGACAGATGGACCCATGGATGGGTGGGTGGGTAGATGGGAGAGGAGTCAGCAAGGAGTGACCAGGGCCCCACTGAGACTGGTTGATGGAGACAGATGGAGAGGGAGGAGGGGCAGGGGTGAGGTGGGCTAGGAGCTTCTGTCTGTCTTGCAGTGGTTCCTACAAACACCTGTGTGCCTGGACAGGGGTGTGCGTGTGTGCGTGTGTGTGTGCACAGATATATGTGCTGCTGGGGCTGTGACTGGGTTCACAACACTTCCTAATACGTGTGTAGACTCATGAGGGCACAGGCCTGATGCTGGGCAAGGGAATAAGGGTCTGGAGGGTGTGGGGTCCCTCCCTTTCCCTTAAGGGGCCTGATGGGGTCCTGAGAAGTTTACCCAGAGAGCATGGTCAGAAGGGGACCTGGGGCAGGGCTCCCAGGGAATGGGGCCTTGTGTGTTCACCCGTGCCTTCAGGAAGGGGAACGGGCTGGGGTCAGACTTGGAGGTTCTCAGGCCCAGCAGAACGGCCGCCCTGCCTTTCCTCCCTTCCTCATCAGAGCCTCCACCCCCAGCAGCCAAACCATCAGGATGCAGGAAGCAGGCTGGCACCTGGCAGGTGCTGTGCCAGCCCAGCCCAGCCCCCAACTATGGTGTCAGTGATAAAAATAATCGCAGCTGACGTTTACGGGGGACTTGCCATGTGCAGGCACTGTGCCAAGAGTTTTTCACACTTTCATGGCTCCCCCCCACAAGGTGCAATAGTATTATAATATTTTTATCCCCACTTGACCAAGGAGAAAACAGAATCTCTTCATCCAGGGCTAACCGTAAGTGGTGGCTGTGGGAAGGCGGAAGTGTGCCCTCGGCCCCTCACCACCTGTGGCACAGGGGACCCTAGCTGTCGGGCGGGACCATCACAGCTCACAACAGGGAGGGGACCAGGGTGGAAAGAAGACAAAAAGTCATCTCCAAAACTCAGCTTAGCTGAGTAGCTCTGGGACCATTGAGCCCATGGACTTGGATTCGGATCCTGGCTTTGCACTTATTGTGTGGCTTTGGGCAGGTCACTAGACTGGCTAAGCCTCAGCTTCCTTATCTGTGAAATGGGGGATGTGCTGCTCACGGGCTGCCATGAGGATGAAATAAGATAATGCAGGAAAAGCACTTGGCAGGTCAGAGCACCCCAGGGCCACAGGGGGGTGGGGCGGGAACCCTGGAACTCAGGGAAGATCCCTCACTTTCCGCAGCAGCAGGAATCCCCCCAAGAATCCCATCAGCCCTTGACTCCCTAATTCGTCCTGGGCCTCTGGGTGTGGCTGAGCACTGTGCTTGGGCCATCCTTTTGTCCACCCCCGCCCCCCACCAGCCTGCGTAACAGTTGGGAAAAGAGAGAAGGAACTAGCCCAGATCACACTGAGTGAGTTCTCTTAGCAGTGCAGCGGGAAGTGGGAAAATTAATAAAAGGGGACCCCGGGGCGCCTGGGTGGCTCAGTGGGTTGGGCCACTGCCTTCGGCTCGGGTCATGATCTCAGGGTCCTGGGATCGAGTCCCGCATCGGGCTCTCTGCTCAGCAGGGAGCCTGCTTAAAATAAAAATAAAAAATAAAAAATAAAAAAAATAAAAGGGGACCCCATCTAAAATGGAGTTGGGAGGGGGCGCCTGGGTGGCTCAGTCGTTAAATGGCTGCCTTTGGCTTAAGTCATGATCCCAGGGTCCTGGGATCCAGCTCCTCATCCTGCATTGGGCTCCCTGCTCAGCCGGAAGCCTGGTTCTCCCTCTCCTACTCCCCCTGCTTGTTGTGTTTCCACTCTTGCCAAGTCTCTCTCTGTCAAATAAATAAATAAAATCTTAAAAAAAAAAAAGTCTCCAACTCAGGACCGGTTGCAGGTTCATGAGATCAGCCCCCACGCTGGGCATGAAGCTTAAGATTCTTTCCCTCTGCCCTTCCCCCGCTAAACTTGATTGATTGATTTATTGATTGATTGATTAAAATAGAGTTGGGAGGCCCAAAGGGGGAGACCTCCTGCACTACCACTCTGCCACCTGTCAGTCCCAGACGCAGACAGAAAGAGATGCGCCTTGCTGGTAGTCCTTTAATACTCCAGTCAGAAGGAACATTTCCTTTCCTGATCAGCAGCAACTTGGCCAATGAGAAACCTTCACCACCTGAACTCTCCAGGGGACTTTTGTTCAGAACAACCCCTACAACTTCCTCTTTTTTCTCCACAAAGTAACATTCCTCTCCTTTGCTTTTGGACTCTCCTATGGGTTGCTTTTTCTAAATTGTAATTCTTTGCTATTCTTGAATAAACCCATTTTAAGGGTAAAGTAACTGGCTAGTTTTGTTTGTTTGTTTGATGTTCAACAAGTGCCTATTCATTTAACAAAGCCCAATGCCATGAACAAAAAGGGCAGCGCCAGCCCTCCCGGTGCTTATGTGCTAATGGGGCAGAGGGAGAAGCAGGCTTCCCACTCCATCCCAGGACCCTGGGATCATGACCTGAGCTGAAGGCAGATGCTTAACTAATTGAGCCACCTAGGCAGCCCCCCCCCCCTTTTAAAAAAAGACTTCATTTTTTTGACACACAGAGAGAGGGGGAGATCAGACGATTAACAATACTATGTAGAGTGTGGGGCTGGTGGTAAGCGCCATGGAGAAAAACACAGCAAGGAAGGGAGATAGGGGAGTCCCGTGCAGGGTAGCCTGCTGCCCTTTTATATAGGATGGTCAGGTAAAGTACCACAGTGAACTAGATAACTGCCCGCAGGGACCTGAAGGAGATGAGGAAGGAAGTGTGGGAGGGAGTGATCCTGGCAGAGGGAAGGTAAGTGCAAAGGCCCTGAGGCAGGGCTACCAATTTGTCTTTGAAATTCTCAATCCAAAGGTTAATGAGGTACCTTCCAGGGCCCCGCCTCCAGTAAGGTCTTTCCCCTCTATGGGCCTTAATTTTGTAAAATACAGAGGTGCGGGTTTATCTCCTGAGGTTCCCTTCCGCAGGATGTGCTGTGACTAGTTTTCCATGCATGGTCAAGGGGGTCTGTGGGTATGTCTGTAGGGGCTGGGAGAGCAAGGACTTCGAAGATCCTTCTGCCCTTAGGGATCTTGATCTTGAGCAAGTGACTCAGACCTTCCTGAACTTCAAACTTCTCATCTGTGAAGTGGGAATGGAGTCCCCACTTCTCGGAGTGCTTGTGTGTTTGGGATGAGGCTTTGCAGAGCTCTTAGTCAGGGTCTGGTTCATCACTGGTACTCGACGAGTGGGCACTGCTTTTCCTCTGGTGCTTAAGACACCTGGTTAAAGACTGGCCCCCAGAGAAGGGGGAAAGGCTGGTGGCCCAGGATGGCCAGGGAACTCTTCCGGGAGTGGAAGGTCTAAGCTCAGTTTGGAAGGAGAGGAGGAGGATGTGGCCAGAGTAGGAAGGGAAGGCCCAGAGAAATGAGGGTTGACAACCGGGAGCCAGAGTCGGGAGGAAGGGGGCCCCCAGCGACACTGGCGCCGGAGCCCCCAGCGGCAGCGGGCCCAGGCTGAGGCCCCGCCCCGCCCCCGAGACTCCGCCCCGCATCCAGGCCCCAGGGCAGGATTTGCTGGGAACCCACTTCAAAGGGTCCCAGGAAGCTTGAGCAAGCCCCAGAGGAAGCGGCACAGCCTCTAACCCAGCTCTGGGATTGGGGGAAGCCCCGCAATTATGGGGGGGGGGGCTTCCTCCCAGGCTGTCCGCCTCCACTCCAAATGCGGAGCACACATTTTAGTACCCCCCTCCCCCAATCTCAAACCGTTCCATCGGGGGAGGGGAGCTCAGCGAAACTTCTGCTCAGGCACGTTCACCCGGAAAACCTCACCTGAGTCCAACTGCGGCTGCAATTGAGGCATGTGTTATTTGGGGGGGGGGGGAAAGATTCCGGGTGCTCGCATGTGTGTGCAGCCCGCAAGCATTTACTGAGCGCCTACTGCATCCCGCGCTCCAGTCCCTCCAGGAGCTCCCTTCCTAAAGGGAAGGGCAAGAGGGAGTAGTTATAACCTGAGAGCTGAGGTTAGTTACAGGGTGAACCGATCTGGCCGGGGGTGGAGGGAAGTGGGGGGGGTAGGGGGGTGGGCAGCCCAGCCGCTCTTCAGCAGAGACTTCTGATGGGGAGTGTAACCAATGGCCGAGATTTAGTGCACACTCCCCGCGTGCCGGGCTCCGTGCCAAGAGCTCTCCTGATGTCTCTCATTTAATCCAGCAGCAGTGCTGGAGGGCCAAAACCATTATTATGGTGCCCATTTTGCAGATAAGGCAGCTGAGGTTGTAAGGCTCTGCCAAAGCCACAGCCAGTTAAGCAGCAGAATCCAGGTTCCTTGCTCACGGAGTCCTCCTCAGTGTGTGTACACTATGGAGCAGGTGCTCCCCTACACGTGGGGCACCCTTGTTGCTTCTCCTGGGCTCATCCGAGGTAAGTCTGAAAGAATGAGTGGGGGTGGCCGAGGTGGACGAAAACACGTGGTGTGTTTAGGAAAGAGCAGGGAGACTGGGGTGAGACATACTTAACTTCCTAGTTCTACCTCTGCCAAGGCCTTACTGTAACTTTATTCATTTTTTAAAAAGATTTTATTTAGAAGACATCCAGATGGCCAACAGACACATGAAAAAGTGCTCCATATCACTGGGCATCAGGGAAATACAAATCAAAACCACAATGAGATATCATCTCACACCAGTCAGGAAATGACAGATGCTGGTGAGGATGCCGAGAAAGGGGAACCCTCCTACACTGTTGGTGGGAATGCAAGCTGGTGCAGCCACTCTGGAAAACAGCATGGAGGTTCCTCAAAATGTTGAAAAGAGAACTACCCTATGACCCTATGACAACTGCACTACTGGGTATTTACCCTAAAGATACAAATGTAGTCATCGGAAGGAGCACGTACACCCGAATGTTTATAGCAGCAATATCCACAATAGCCAAACTATGGAAAGAACCTAGATGTCCATCAACAGATGAATGGATCAAGAAGATGTGGTGTATATACACAATGGAATACTATGCAGCCATCAAAAGAAATGAAATCTTGCCATTTGCGACGACGTGGATGGAACTAGAGGGTATCATGCTTAGCGAAATAAGTCAATCAGAGAAAGACAACTATCATATGATCTCCCTGATATGAGGAAGCAGAGATGCAACGTGGGGGGTTAAGGGGGTAGGAGAAGAATAAATGAAACAAGATAGGATTGGGAGGGAGACAAACCATAAGAGACTCTTAATGTCACAAAACAAACTGAGGGTTGCTTGGGGGAGGGGGGTTGGGAAAAGGGGGGTGGGGTTATGGACATTGGGGAGGGTATGTGCTATGGTGAGTGCTGTGAAGTGTGTAAACCTGGTGATTCACAGACCTGTACCCCTGGGGATTAAAATATATTATATGTTTATAAAAAATATTAAAAAATAGATTTTATTTATTTGAGGGTGGGGGCAGAGGGAGAGGGGGAAGCAGGCTCCCTGGGAGCCAGATGAAGGACTTGATCCTGGGACTCTGGGGTTAGGAAGGACCTAAGTCAGAGATAGATGCTTAACTGACTGAGCCACCCAGGCATCCCTAGCTGTAACTTCAGGCAACTCTGTTCTCTCTGGGCCTCAATCTTCATCCGTAAAAATGGCTACAAATTAGCTTTTCCTTCCACAGCTGCTGGGAGGGTGAATGAGTTCTATGTGAAGGCGGCTTGGCCCATAGAAGGTCTTCAAGAGATGGAAATTGAAACAAATGGAGGGAACTGATTTAGAATGCCACCACTGGGGCGCCTGGCTGGCTCAGAGGGTATAGCAGGAGATTCTAGATCTCAGGGTTGTGGGTTCGAGCCCTAAGTGGGGTGAAGAGTTTAGCTAAAAATAAAACTGTAAAAAAAAAAAAAAAAAGAATATCACCATGACATGTGAGCATCTACCGAGAAACTCCTGGGTGCAGGGCACTGTTCTAGCTGGTGCCTCACTCCCGGGAGCGAGGGGGGAAGGGACGGGGTCTGTGGATTTCAGCTTCCAGAAGCAGGGGATGAGACAGGTACCCATGAGGGTGTGCGCTACAGATCATGGTTGCCTGGGCTGGAATGTCAGCTGTAACTTTTAGCTTTGCTCCTTTGCGAAATGGGGACTGTCACAGTGCCCACCTTGAGGGGCTATCATGAGAACTAAGGGGGTCCTTATAGGTCAAGTGCCTAGAGCCAACTGGGCAGGGCCTGGCATGTAAGTCCTTTATAAGTGTTGGATACAATGTTGTTGTGTTTTTTTTTTTCTCCTGCTGCTCTTGGCCAGAGGAAGGCACAGATGAAGGGGTGGGTGAAGCTATTGTTTCAGTGCTGATCTTGGTCATCTGCTTGTCCCCAGCAGGCTGGTGGGCTGGAGGTGGGGACAGTGGGCGAGGAGGCTGGTACAGCCACACAGGAACACGCTCAACCTCACCCTGCCCGTACCTGAAGCCTCAGTGGCACTCAGGCCCCGCAGGCTTTTTGGGGCCTTTATGGGGGTAATTCTATCTCCATTAGGGTTTTATTATGTCACAATAAATACCACTTTTCAGTGCCGCCGCTTCCTAAGACTCACCAAAGAACTTTCCTTGTCAGCATCCAGTCACCCTGAGCAGGAAGGACTCTGCTGGGTCGGGTTGGACGGGAAGGGTGTGTCACCAGGTGAGTGACTAAAGATGGAGGAGCTGTCCCTGCCCCCCACCTCCCACCAGTGCACACACCACCCCTTCCCACAGGCCTCTGCTCCCATGTCAAAGACGAGCGACATCTGTCTCTGGGCTCCGGGTCCCTAGCTAGGCACACACCTCTGAGCACATGGTGGGCAACAGCAGGGCCTGCCCGCACCCCTGCCACGTGGGGCCCACCTGGTGAGGTCCCCAAGGGAAACCCACGCAACTACACCTCCCACGCAGAGGACCGACCAACACAGTGCACGGTGACTCTCAGGCAACACAGAGCTTACCAACCCCTTCCTGCGCTCTTGGAGCGTAATCCCCACGTGACACCCAACATACAGAGCCTGCATGGCAGGTCACACACATGTACGGGCAGGGTCCTACCTACGACATGTGAAATCTTCCATTCACCTTAGCCCGGAGTGTCCAGCACAACACGCAAAACACTCATCCACACAGTTACACACATACACACCATGCATGCGCCATGGGGGAAGCCTAGGGCCCATAAACCCTGCCCAGCTCAGAGGCCGCTTCTTCCCCCTGAGTCGCTTGTGACTGTAGTCACAGCCGGGGTTTAACCAGGACGTCCCACAGCCCTGGCCTGTGTGGTGGACATGCACGACCTTCCTCTGCCATCACCATAAACCCCTGAAGGAGGTTAATCCATCTTCCTGATGAGCAGACGGAGCCTCAGAGAGGGGACATGTCCAAAAACCCGTGGGCTGACTCTAGCCCTTGCCACGAGGGCACACACACACACACACACACACACATCCTCTACACCCACATAGGCTTACACGCACGCTCATACACGTACAGCCACACACCTGCACACACGCACATACACTCACATGTGCGCAGGCATGCGCACACACACCCCGACATGCCCACATGCGCTCCCGCACACCAACACGCACACTCATGGACACTTGCACGCTCACAGACTCTCAGAACACCAAGACTCTCCTATCATCTTGGTCAAGGCTTTAATTACGCTACCCCAACACCTGTAATTAGCCCTCCTCCTTCTCCAGAGGAGGTGTCTGGACCCGCTTCCCAAGGGCAGGCGCCAAGGCCGAGAGAGGCCAAGATGTCCACAGCTGGCAGGGAGGACGCGGGGACTGGAGCAGCACAGCTGGGCCTTGGGCAAACGGATCCGGGGGAGTCGAGATAGCCCAGGATGGGGTCAAAGAGAAGGGAGGTGGACAGAGGGACCTGGAGCCTCTCAGGGAATCAGGCCTGCTACAGCTGTTCCTCCCGGACTGGCCAAATGGTGATTGGGCAATTGGCAGCCGTGGGTGGCCGGCAGGCGGGTGAGAGGACATTTCCCGTTTGTTTCACTAAGTCCAGCCGCTTCCGACTGCAGGGGAGATGAGCTCACGTCTGAGGAACCTTTGGGAAGAGGCCCCTTGAAGGGGCAGGTGGGAGGCAGGTGCCCTCCAAAATGTGGAGACAGACTGACTGATTCAGCCATGCCAGGGGTGGGGTGTGGGGTGCTCCAACAGCAGCCTCCTGCCTGCCTCCCCCCCCCCCCCCCCCGCATTGGGCAGCGATGGAAGCAGAGACTACCTAGATTCAAATCCTGGCTCTACTTCCTTAGCTGTGCAACCTTTGGGCATGTGTGTAAGGGCTTGGAGCCTCAGTGTCCTCTTCTGTAAAATGGGGATAATGACACCTGGTTCCCAGAGGAGAGTTACAGGAAATAATCCATGTCTGACTCATTCCTAGAGGTGGTTGCATTTAGATGACGGTATTCATGTATTCATTTCTTTTTCTTTTTTAAAAAGATTTTATTTATTTATTTATTTGACAGAGAGGGAGTGAGAGAGGGAACACAAGCAGGGGGAGTGGGAGAGGGAGAAGCAGGCTTCCCACTGAGCGGGGAGCCTGATGCGGGGCTCTGGATCCCAGGACCCTGAGACCCTGTCCTGAGTGGAAGGCAGATGCTTAACCACGGAGCCACCCAGGTGCCCCACATTACCATATTCTTAAAGGCTCCCGAGCCTTGATACTCTCCTCCACCTTCACCGGTCTGGGCGCCCTTCAGAGGTCCTAGAAGGAGGGGCATCCCAGTCTGTTTCACAGCTCCCCTTATAGGCCTGCTGCCAAGCAAGGATGCCCCCCACCCCATGTCAGCACAGGCCTGCAGGCCAACGTGGAGCCCCATCCCGAGGGCAAAGGGTGAGAGTGCAGATGGCTCAGGGTCAACCATCCCCACATCTGGGCCGAGGATCCTGGATCAGAGCTGAAACTTGGGAGGGCCTGGGGCGGGGGGCGCCAGGATGTCCAGAGGGCTCCAGGGTCCTCCCGAAACCCCTAGGGACTCCCCTCCTTTCCAGCCCGGTGCCAGCCCTGCCCCTTTAAAGACATTCCTGAGGGCGTGGCTTCGGTGACGTCAGCGCGGGGCATGAATGAACACGAGCCGGTTCTCACCCAACTTCCATTAAGGACTGGGGCAGGAGGCGAGAAGTTGCGCGCGAGCCGCGGGCGGGAGCGGGCAGCGAGGCGGGCGTGCGGGCGTGCGGGCGTGCGGGACCAGGGCGCCAAGGACCCGGCCGGGAGCGAGGAGGCGGCATGGAGCGTGCAGAGCCCCGCGCCTGCCTGGCCCTGCTGTGGGGCTGCTTGTTGGCCGCGGCCGCCGCGGCGCAGGGCAAGGAAGGTGAGTGTGCGCGCGGGGCCTCTCCGGCCCGCTGCAACCCCGGCGGCCTGACCCCGGCACCCCGAGACTCTCGGAGCCCCGCGGGGCGACGCGCGCAACTTTGGAAATCAACCTGGCGCCGGCAGCCCTGTCGTGCTGGGGTCGGGAGGGCGCGCGCGCGCCGCCTTCGCGACGAATCTGGGACCCCCTGCCCCAGAGTTAGGGGGCCTCCGGGGACCAAGGGGTGGCGTCTGGGCGTGCGGGACTTGGAGGCCGTCGGGAACGGGCGGCGGCGCCGGCCACGCGGTCGCAGTCCCGCTGTCGGCTTCAGGAACGCGTCCCGATGGGGGCGCGGGGGTCCCTTGGAGAACGGGGTGTCTGAGGAGCTTTCCGCGAACTCAGCGTCTCGGTGACTTGTCTTCCCTAATCCGCTTGCCCCGATTTTGCAGAGAAGCATCCTTGTGGAGGCCCCTTGTTTTTGGGGCGGGGTATCTTCGGCCGGCAGGGAGCCCCCAGCGAAAGCCCCTGCTCCCTGAGATTTTCTCCACGCCTCCCTTTGCCTCCAGTCCGGCAGGAGAGTATGGGGGGAGTTTCGGGTTAACCTGCCCACGCAGAGCCTCCCTGTCTTCCCAACCCGCATTCCCAGGCTCGGGGGTCAGGTTCGGGGCCGCGAGTGCAGACAGGAAGTCCCAAAGTCAAGCGTTCTGAGCTAGGGGTGACTCAGAACGAGGAAATGCGGCAGGTGGGGGCGCGGTCTCTCAAGGTGTGGAGCCGTCACCCCAGGGCCACCGGGGAGTCCTGGCATCCGGGGGTGGGGGACTGAATCACCCACCCCCGCCCCGCGCTCTCGGAGCGGCGCGGGCTGAGGGGCCGGCAGACTTTGCCCTGGGTGGGGCAGGTGTGTGACTGGGGGCGTTGCCCCTCGGCTAGGGTCGCAGAGCGGGTGGGGGCTCCTGCCCTTGGCCGAGGACCTTCCTGACCTACACCGGCCGAAGCCGGCTTCGGTTTCCAACAGTGAGAGCAAGTTTTCCCCGTCGGACTGGGCACAGGGTGGCTTCCGCAGGCTCCTGCAGGGGGAAGTACAGAGGAAACCCTGCGAGTGCGAAGTTTCCTTGAGCCTTGCTTTCTTTATCTGCCTCCCAAAAAGGGGTGGGAGGTTTTGCTTTTCCAGGTTGGGAGCAAAAGAGGACAGAGTTGGAGCTCTTGGAGGTGGAGGTGGGGGGCGCATCCTGTCCCAGTTCCTGGATGGGTCAGGGCTCTTGGTCCCAACTTGCAGGAGTGGGCGGCAGGGATTGCTGCCATCTCCAATACTCAACCCCTTACCTACCCCAACCCCTTACCTACCCCTCGGCTTTTGGTCCTCCCCCTTCCTGGGGGACTGTGCCTGGAGAGAAGGGGAGAGACAGCTGGAATCACTACAGGCTTTTCTGGGAGGCTGTCCTCGGGGTGAGGGGATTAGGCAGGACCTACACTACTGAGCTGCTGAGCGGCAGTGCGCAGCCCTGGTCGCCAGCCTGGAAGCCTGTAGCTGCCCCGTCCTTGTGCTCCCATTGTGCCCTCCCCATCCTAGCCCACTAGCCACCACCCCCTCCCCACCCCAGCCCCCGCCATGGGACTAGGGAGGAAAAGGATGGTGTATTGGAGAGTCCTGGGGTGGGCGAACATTTTTGCTTCGGCTCCAAGAGTCCCCGTGAACAACTTCCTACATATGCTTGCAATGGTGGTGGTGGAGGTAGGGTGGGGGGTGTTGGCCCAGTTGGCAGCTGCTGGTGGGTTCTGTTCTTTGCTTTTCGGGCCCAGTGTGGTGGATCTGCCTGGGGGTAGATGGGAGGTGTGTATGTGTGGGCAGAGAGTAGGACACACAGGCCCCTTCCACCCGTAATATAATCTGCTCACTTTTCTTCTCCTTTCTTGCTTCCTCCCTGTGGGTAGAGGAGCGAGAGTGTATTTGGAGACCCAGATGGACCCAGATGGATTCTCAGCAGCCACTGAATCTGTCCTCTTTTTGCAGATGGGGAAACTGAGGGAGACCCAAGCTAAGCCCTTGTCAGCCAGGGCCCTCTGCACAGAGGGTCAGATCTGAGAGGCTGGCGTCTAGAGCTGCTGGAGCCCAGGTCCCCTGGCATTGGGGTTTCGGGGCGATTTTCCTGGGGAACAGAGTAGCTGGGCAGGGCTGCTGTGGCTGGATGAAGTGGCTGAGGCAAGGGGGCTGGCGAGTGCCCCGGGGCCCCGGAAAGTCCTTGGCTGGGTTGTTCTGTAAGAGCCCCATTTGCCCTCTGTTCCCTTTTCCCCCACAGAGCTCCTATAGTCCCCCCCTTTTCTTTAGGAATTAGTTGGTTTTGGTTAAGTGGGATGTGGGGAGAAGGAAGGTGACCCCAGGTAGTGCTGTGTTTGAGTGAAGAAAGCCATTTGACATTCCTGATGGAACTGAAGACAGAGAGTCAGGGAGGGAGGTTTCCTGGGGGTGGTGAGGGGGTTCGAGGGCTCCTGGATGAGTGTGCCTAGCCAGGGCGTGTATCAGTGAGCCAAGGGGCTCCCAGGCCCCCCACCCTTTCCAGGGAACCGGAGCCCTCTGTCCCTGAAGAGCTCGGGGAGAGGCCCGGACCAGGCTGGGCTCCGTTCCTGGTGATCAGTTCTAGGGAATTTACAGGGAGGAGGTTGTGGCTGGAAGCCCCCTGGGGAGCCTCCTTCCTGTGTGAAGGCTTCTTTTCTTCTCAGATTGAGCCCCGTGATACTTCTAGATGAGGCCAAGGGCTGGAAGGGGAATGTGCTCTGGCAGGGGTGGTGGGGTCCCTTTGGGCCAGGTTAACCCTTCAGAGGCTGGGAGCCCTGGGCCACCTCCCTCAGGGGCACAGTCTGCAGCTTTCACTAGTCTGGGAGGAGGAGAAATACAGAACTTTTGGGGGGCACTCCCCATTTTCCTTCCACCCACCTAGCCGGAGCCAGGAACCCCCAGATTCCTTCCTTTGTAGCCAGAACATTCCATTTGCTAGTGGGGTGAGTGAGTTTTCCAAGCCTGGGCCCCGGGCATGCCCGAACAAATCTGTGCCCCTACCCCACCCGCTCCAGCCACCCTCCCCTATCCCCATAGCCTTGGGACAGGTGCCACATCGGATTTCCTCCTTCCGGTCTGAGCTGCAGGGCCCTTCCTAGAGAGATTTGGCCCAGGTCAGCAGCGGCTGGCAATGCCTCACATCAGGCCTGGGGGCCTTCAGCCCAGGGGAGGAGGCCATCCTGACCCCAGGAGGGATCTCTAAGACTCCTCTCTCTAGCCCCTCACTCCAGCCTCACCCCTAAATCAGGCCCATCTCTGCCCCCTGCCTGTCCGGATTCCGCCCTTAGAGTTACTCTTCCAAATCCTAGGCCTGAGGAATGCCACTTCTTGAGGCCGTATTCCTCATGCTCCAGGGTCCAAGAAAATGACTGCTTGGTCCCCCTCCACCAGGGTTTTACCCTCTTGATGGTGGAGGTGGGGAACGGGACACTGTCTGGGTTCCCTGCCTGAGCTCCCCCAGTGTCCTCTCTCTCTAGGGATGGTGGCGCCTATTGGCCACGACCTGGGCTTGACTTACCTAGGGTCTTGGGTCTTGGCTGTAGCCACTGAGCCTGGCAAAGAGCCAGGGATGGACGGATGGGAGCTGCCCAAGGGCAGGGCTGGATTTCGGGAGCCGCTGGTAATGCGTCCCTCCGTCAGGCTCCAGATGGATCTCTCTTCCCTCTGGACCTGGAAGTCCCCTCTGAAGGTTTCCATCTCTGGTCCCCCAGGCACTGCCAGCGGGGCCGTAGCCAGGGTGTGAGGGACAGGGCAGTGGGAGCGACTTTCCCAGGGACCTCGCCAGCTGTGTGTATCTTTGAGCCCCTCCTGGAGGCCCTGTGGGTTCAGAGCTTCATCCTGCCTGCTCTGTGGCTTTTGTGGTGGGAAGATCAGTTTCCAGAAACCCCCCCACTCATCGTCCCCCTCCTCCCCTAGAGCTGTTCCCACCTGTTAACAGCCCTCTCGGAATGCCACGAGACATGGATGTACATAACGTGTGCTTCTTGGCTTGGGTGGGGTGGGGGTGTCTCATGCTGGGGGCGGGGGTGTGGCAGGGGCAGACACGAGAGCTCCTGAGCCCCACATGTGTGTGAAGTGCTGTTGAGGGGCTTTGTGCTTGTTTCCGGAAGCAGACGGGGCAGGCGTGGTGTCACTTACCAGGCCTGCCCGCCCCAGCTCCCTGCCCAGCTGCTGTCCCCTGCTGGGCTGAGCTCTGTCTTGCACTACCCAGCTGGGGGCTGATCCCGTGAGGGGCTGGGGCTGGCGTGGCTGGAGCTGTGGCCTGGGAGATGGGGGCCCTAGTCCTCCCCTAGCCTGTCACATGGCTTTGATTGAGTCCCTTCCCTTGCCTGGGTCCCTGGTCTCTGGGATATAGTGGGCTCTCTCTGTGACAGCTGAGGAAGCCATCAAGGCCTCTTAGGGCTCCTGGGGGACTCTCACCTTTCCCGCTGGACCCGGGTCCTGGACACACTCACCCCCCCAAGCTCACAGGCCCTCCCTCCCATCTCTTCCAGTTGTACTGTTGGACTTTGCCGCAGCTAAAGGGGAACTCGGCTGGCTCACGCACCCATACGGCAAAGGGGTAAGCCTTCAAGGTCAAGCGGGGGCATGGGGACAGGGAAACTGAAACCCAGGGAAGGTGGGGCCAGCCTAAATCCAACAGCTCAGTCTTAGAGCAAGCTCCTGCTTCCTACCCCAGGCTCAGAGTCAGGGGCAGGGAGCTGGGGGTTGGAAGGTGGGGGACGGAGAGGCAGAAAGGGCTGGGGAGACAGCTGGAAGCCCCGGCTGAGCAGGGCCCCTTGGATGTCCGGCGGGCCAGTGGTCAGAGGAACCCTCCTGTAGTTTCCTCCATCTACCTCTTGGGAGGAAGGGGTTAAAGGCTTTCTGTCTTCAAAGTCCCAGCCTAGAAGGTGAGGGGTAAGGGAGAGACAGGGAACAGAGGCTCTCGCCCCAGGAAACCGGATCCAGTTCCTTCCTGCTGGGCCCCTCTCCCTTCTCCCCCGGCTGGTACTTCCCCTTCCTGCTAGGGGCCGAATTTGTTTTGCCTCATCCCCACCAGGACTGGTGGGCAAGACCCTGGGATCCTTTTCCTGGCTTTGTGTGACCTTGGGGAAGATACCGATGCTCTCTGGGTCTCAGTTTTTCTCTCTGTATAATGGGCCCTTGCTGAGTTCGTCCTGGGGCCGTGAGCCAGGGAGAAGTACGTTTCCAGGGGACTACTTGGGGCAGTGTCCATTGCTGGCCAGATCTGTGTGAGTCATGTGCTTGTCCCTGGTCAACTTAGCCCCCTGCAGGCCAGAGATACAGCTCTGTAGATTTCCAGGATCCTAGAATGTCCAGCTGGGAGGGACCTAATCCAACGCTCATTTTACAGGGTGGGAGACTAAAACTGAGGCCCAAGGACGTTGGAGTGAGGCCTTGGCCAATGTCCTGTGGTGTAGCCTAGGCTTCTTCCCTTTGAAAGAAAGAATCAAAGCTCCTTTGCTTTGATTGATTCATTCAGTCATTCACTGTTCATTCAACAGGTGCTTTCTTGAGCACCTACTTTGTTCTGTGCGGGCCCTGGGGATACAATAAATGAGTCTGATGCAGTCCTTGCCCCAATGAGCTCGAATCTGGTGTGGGGAAAGATGTAGGTATCAGCACAGCGGTGCCAAGTGCTGTGATAAAGGGGATGTGGAGATTCTGGGAGCCAGAGGGGGGCACTTGGCCCAAGTCTTACCAGAGGAGATGGAGCTCATTCATGTTCTGAGGATGACCTGTTCCAAAGCTAAGATTTAAAAACTGTTAAGTGTCATCCTGATGCCCACTTGCTACCTGGGCATTGCCTCTGGGCCTCAGTTTCTCCCTGGGCACATGCCCATACTGACCTGTGTCCTCCTCTGCGCCCGCCCCCCCCCCCGCCGTGTGCACAGTGGGACCTGATGCAGAACATCATGGACGACATGCCCATCTACATGTACTCCGTGTGCAACGTGGTGGCGGGTGACCAGGACAACTGGCTCCGCACCAACTGGGTGTACCGCGGCGAGGCCGAGCGGATCTTCATCGAGCTCAAGTTCACGGTGCGGGACTGCAACAGCTTCCCTGGGGGCGCCAGCTCCTGCAAGGAGACCTTCAACCTCTACTACGCCGAGTCAGATGTGGACTACGGCACCAACTTCCAGAAGCGCCAGTTCACCAAGATCGACACTATTGCGCCCGACGAGATCACGGTCAGCAGCGACTTCGAGGCGCGCCACGTAAAGCTGAACGTGGAGGAGCGCTCCGTGGGGCCACTCACCCGCAAGGGCTTCTACCTGGCCTTCCAGGACATCGGTGCCTGCGTGGCCCTGCTCTCCGTCCGCGTCTACTACAAGAAGTGCCCTGAGCTGCTGCAGGGCCTGGCCCGCTTCCCCGAGACCATCGCGGGCTCCGACGCGCCCTCCCTGGCCACGGTGGCCGGCACGTGCGTGGAGCACGCGGTGGTGCCACCGGGGGGCGACGAGCCCCGCATGCACTGCGCGGTGGATGGCGAGTGGCTGGTGCCCATCGGTCAGTGCCTGTGCGAGGCCGGCTATGAGAAAGTAGAGGACACCTGCCAGGGTGAGTGGCTGTGCGGGGCTGGCGGGGATGGGAGTGCTGGGGGAGGGGCAGAGGCTGGGCTTCTGGGTTCTAGTGTAGGCTCTGGCTGCGTGGGGACCCTGGGAAGGTCGTCCCGGCTCTGACCCACAGTGGTTCTGTGAGTGGGACTCCCAGAGTCATCCCGGATTTCGGTTTCCTTATTGAACGGGTGGGTTCAGTCATTCACTGAGAAGGAATAAATAGGAAAACCATGCGCCGTGGAGGTTATGAGCAAGGATTGTAGGGCAAACATGCCTTGGTTCAGATCTCAGCTCTGTATTCAGCTGTGTGACTTTCAGCCAGTTTCTTAACCTCTCTGTGCGGGTTGCCGCCTCTGTAAAATGGAGAGGAACACAGGGCCCATCTCTAGGGTGGTTATGATAATCAAATGACCTAATGCCCATGGAGTGCTTAGCTCAGTGCTTGACACGTAAGTGCTTTTAAGTGTGCTTGTTATTTTTGCTTCATTCCACAAATATAACTTCAGTATCGGCTCTATACCAACCCCGTGAACGCGTGGTCCCTTCCCCAGAGCTCGTTCCATCTCTGTTAGCTCACCACGGGACCTAAGGCAAGTCACGTCACTTCTCTGGGTCTCAGGCTGCTCTTTGGTGCGTGGTGGTGAGGGAACTGGACCCAGGACTCACACGCCCCCCTGGCAGCCTTTGGAAAAGTGCCTGCATTGAGGTCAAAGTGGAAGGCAGGTGCAGAGTCTGCCCTCTGTGCCTGACCTTCCCCAAGGCCGTGACCCAGGTTCTCCTGATGAATCTTCTGTGGATGACAGATAGAAGCCAGAGAGGGGCCCGATTCTCTGGGACTGTGTCTGGGAATGGGGCCCGGGCATTAGGGAGCTCGCATAGGGAGGCTGTGGCTTGGCACGGCTGGGGCCAGTGACAGCGGAAATCTCTACAGCAATTTTTTCAATGGGTGGCTTTTTCTAGAAATGGCTGTGGGGCAGGGCATTTGTGGAATGCAGGCCAGCCGTTGGAAGGCCAGCTCATCCGCGCTCTCTGGGAATTTCTTTGCTGAGATCAGCGGGGTGTTGAGAAACTGGGGTTCAGTCCTTGCAGTTGCCTGTACCCCACTGGGTGATCTTGGGTGAATCTCTCTTCATCTTTGGCCTAAAATAAGAAGGCTTTCTGCTTGTTTTTTAGCTATAGATCGTGTGACAGACGAAGTAGGTTCAAATGTTGGAGGAGCCCAAACCCTTTTCTGTTAGGCTCCATTTGCCTCCTCAAACAAGTCCTCAGAACCTTGCTTAACACAATCTGTGAACCCCCGGATGAGAAGTTCCCTAGTAGGCCTTCGGTGTAGTCCCTGCCGCGGCCCTTCCTACTACCCTATTGTCCTTCCAGCTCCCCTATGCCGAGTCTCTCTTCCCTAGGCGGCCCCGCTTTAGGTGACCTCCGGTGCACACTCCCAGTTTCAGACAATGACTGTGGGGTGGGGGGGAGCCAGGGCAGCCTAGTGGGTCGAGCAGGCTCCTCCCACATGACATCCTCACACAAGAATGCAGGGGTGGGGGGTGAGGGGCAGCTGAAAACTTTCCACAGGCTGGTGATTCAGGCCCTGCAGAGATAAGTGGACGTTGGGGTTGGGAGGGCTGGAGGGGGGAGACTCTCTCCAGTAAGAGGGGGCAGGCTTCCTTCCCCTGGAGGTGGAGGGGGGTCAGGGTTCTGGCACGCTTTGCTGGTGAAGAACTGCATAGGCCCCGGATTGGGAGGACTGGTTTCCAAGAGCAAAATCTTTGACTTTGCTGGTGGGCCCAGCCACCTGTTGCCCTACTTTTTCCTCTTTGAGATCCCTCAGCGTGGTTCTTAGGGGCCGTTGGTATGGCTGGGAAGCCCCAGCCGGGTTGCTCCGATCCCTACAGGTGTTTGCAGTAGTGCCTCCGACCATGGGGGCCAGTGGAGATGATAACAGAAACTCCTGCACACAGGAGCCCTCCACGGGCAGGCGGGAGCCAGGTGAGCACTTTCTTGGCAGGCTTGCTGAATTGGACCCACCTGTCCTCGTGGCACTTCATAGACAGGAGACAGAGGCTCAGAGAGGTGGAGAGACTCACCTGGAGTCACACAGCGATGTGTGGTCGCAGCAGGATTTGAATCCGGGTGATGCAGCGGCGCCCAGGCCGGAGGATGGGTCAGGAAATGGGGCGGGAAATGACCAGTTCCTTTGGAATCCCTGACTCAGCTCCTGGCCAGCGGACAGAGCACGAGCTCACTGTGCAGCCCCCGGATGGCAGGTCCTGGTGTGGGAGGGTGGATGGTCGGGGGCACACAGTGTTACTGAGCACACGGTGGGAGAAGTGGAGGCAGGTGCAGGGCCGGCCCTCCCCGCCTGACCCTCCACAGGGGCATGGAGCCAGATTCTCCCACTGGGGCTTTTACTGATGACAAATCGTGCCCAGAGAGGGGTGTGGATTCCCTGAGGTCACCGAGCACCTGGTCCGGGTCATCTTCAGAGCTCACTGCTTTTCAGGGTTCTTTCCCCAGGAACCTTGGCATTCAGGAAAGAGTTAAATGGACAACAGAAGGGAGGCACCTCCCAGGTGCTACGATCTCGGACAGGTGGGCACCCTGCCCGGAGAGCTCTTGGAGCTATGTCAGGAATGAGCTACCTTCACTCTGGGCCCCCGCCCTGCCCCCGGCCCTGCCTGGGGGACAGTGGAGTCGCTCAGGCAGACTGTCCTCTCCCCTGGGGTGGCTTTGTCTCTGCTTCCTGTGTTGGCATCAGCCACTGAGCTGCTGGGGCCCTGCCTGGTGCCTCAGCCGTGGGCACTGCCAGCCAGGTGAGCAGGTGGCCAGCGGCTCTGGCCAAAGGCTCAGCCCAGCAGCTGGGAGGCCAGAGCTGGAGGTGGGCACCATGGGGACTTCCATCTTGGGAGGCTCCTGCTCCTTCAAGGGGCCCAGCCCCCTGGGGATGTCTCCTCTCTAATTTCTGTCCCCCGGTTCATAGGGACACCCCACCCAGTCCAGGCACCAGGCTGAGCATTTCATTCTGTTTCCTTCAGTCTTCATAAACCCAGAAAGGCTGAGGACGTTAGCTCTATTTTATGGATGAGGAATCTGAGGCCCAGAGAGAGGAAACGGTGACCAGTAATCAAGAAGAGGGGGGCGTACTGTCCCCAGCTCACTGCCCCCGGCGTGTGTCCTCCTCATAAGTTGTGTGCCCTTGGCAAGTCCCTTCTGGGTCTCATTTAGCCCGCCTGTCAAAGTGGGGGGGGGGGGTTGGACCCTGGCCGACTTCGTGATCAGAATCTGCCTCCTGTGACTTTCACCCAAAGCCTGAGAACCTGGATTGCCCTGGTAAGCCACTGACTGGGTGACCTCGCCACACGGGGTGAGGAGCAGAGTCCTCGTACTGGCATCCTGAGTGGCCCAGGCCCAGCCCAGGGTCCATAGCTGAAGGGGAGGCTCTCCCTGGGCAGGGGACAGCTCCGGTCAAGGTGGTTTCGGGGCAGGTTGGCCCCAGGCTGTGTGGGGAGCTATCCCCAGAAGCCTCACTCCATCAGGACGTGAGCCCCAGGCTGGGGGCTCTGTGAGCTGTTGACTCTTGGGCACGTCCCTTTCCGGGCCTCATTTCTGTGGTTTCCTCCGGCCCGCTGGGGTGGGAGTCCTGGATGGGCACCCACCCCCCCCTCCCGCCCTCCGCCCTACCTGCCCCACCCTCAGCTCGCACCGGCTGGCAGCTCCATGGGGTGGCCTCTCCCGCCCTCTCCCTCTCCCTCTCCGGAGGTAAATGGGTCCCCAGAACGGAAGGAAGGAGGCAGGGAAAGCAAACAGAAGATAAAAGGCTGGTGGTGGGGAGACAGCAGGAGGTGGAGGCTGGTGGGGGGGTGGGGGTGCTGCGCTTATCTCGGGCTCAGGGGAGGAATGTGCCTCAAGATAGTTCTCTGGGGTGTGTGTGAAGTGGGCGGTCGGGCCATGGGGACATCCCCACATGGGGCTGCCAGGGCCCCCGCGGTGGGGAAAGGGGAGAAGCCGCGGGGTCAGGAGCGAGCAGTTCCCTTCGTGGGCAGGGTCGGTGACTTCTGGGTCACCATTGGCTACCTGTCAGGGTACAAGACAAAGTCCACACTCTGCCTCCATGGCCTGGGGAGGTGACTGGCCCCAGGTGAATGGCCACTGTGACCTCTTGACCCTGTGACCTCGCCACTACCAGTTGGGGAGGTGGCTGGACCTGGGGGGAGGGGCTCCGCCAGGGGCGAGATTTGCGTCACTCCGGAGGGCGTATGTCCCTAAGTCACTCCACGCTGCCGCCTGAGAGGCGGGCATCGGGAACTGGAAAAACCGGGGTGCAGCTCTGGGTGCAGCCGCTGTGGCCCAGTTCCCCTGCTCAGTTGTAGGCCAGGCCCACCAGGCGGCCTGGAGCCAGAGAAGCCATCCACAGGTGCGCAGAGGCCAGGCTCTGGTGCGGGGCGGGGGACGTCCTGGGGTGCTGTCCCCTCAGGGTCCCTCAGGATGCTGTGACACTCGCTCCTGGGGTGAACGTTTAATCTGCAGATCCTAGATTTAGCCGTTGACTCACACCTTCATTCATTAATTCATTCATTCACTCATTCAGTTGCGTGCCCAACCCTGTGCTGAGCCATGGGCCGCAGAGAGACGGGGCCGTGCCTGCTGCCGGTTGCAGAAGGCTCTCCTAGCAGCAGGAGTCCTTTCAAAGGGAGCCCGAAAGCCGGGCTGTGAACTTCCCCGAAGCAGAAATGGGTGTTATCTGCCTCACCATCATATCCCACATGGTGCCAGACACGTAGGAAGTGCTCCGTTTCTGTTTGGTAAACATAAGGTTGAGTAACAGATGCCCCCCCCCCCCGGGGGGGCAGAAGAAGGCCAGAAATTGGGCAGTCCCGGAGCGCCGTGGAGAAGAGCTCCAGCAGGGCATTGAAGGCTGCATAGGAGTCCCCCGGTCGGCTAGGGGACCGTGGGTATTTTGTGCACGTGGGTGGGTTTGGGTGTGTGTGAGCACCCGACGTGTGCCCAGAATGCCAGCAGATCCAGCCAGGCAAGGTCAGAAAGATGCAGGGGCTTGCTGGTGTCCTCACCGTGAACTCCGGAGCCCCCGAGCGCTGGCCCACTGTGGCAGGGCCCTGGGGACAGCCCCTCGTGGTTGTGCTGCTGCTGGAGGAGGGGGCAGCGCCTTCTCGTCAGGCAAGCACATGCCTGTTGACGGGGCCTGTCCGCTGTATTATCTGGCATATCCGCAGCGGAAATCTCTCCAAATTCCCTCTTTCCTGCCGGCAGCAGTCAGGCCACCCCCGGGCTCTGGGTCCAAAGCATGGAACCTGACTCTTCCCCCACCCCACCTTCCTCCTCTTGGCGTAGGATGGGGGGGCTGGCCACGTGGGGGGCACAGCTTTGTGGGGGGTTGCAGGTGGCTAACGCCTTTTTTTTTTTTTTAAGATTTTTATTTATTTATTTGAGAGAGAACACAGAGGGAGAGTGCGAAGAAGCAGGCTCTCTGCTAAGCAGGGGGGCTTGATCCCAGGACCCCAGGACCCTGTGATCCTAACCTGAGCTGAAGGCAGACCCTCAATGACTGAGCCACCCAGGCACCCCCAGCTAATGCCTTCCTTTAGAACCAAGCCCGAGCTGTGGGGGCTTAAGGTCCCCTCCCCAGCCTGGGCTGGAAGGTGATTCTGGGGGTTCCCCCCAAGCACCCTGACTCCACTGGGCTTGGACAGCTGGAGTCCGTCCTTACCTGGGGTATACACGGGCCTCTCTAGGGGCCAAGTCAGGGCACTCGGGGGAGTTGAAATCCCAAGGTAAAATGGCCTGGCTCTCTGGAGTCTCATTTTTACTTGAAGATGCGGGGGGGAAAGAGCTATTTTTGTAACGTGACAGATACATAACGAGGAATGCAGACTACACGGGAGGGGCGCCTGGCTGGATCAGTCGGTGGAGCACACGACTCTAGATCTCGGGGTTGTGAATTCGAGCCCCACATTGGGACAGAGGTACTTAAAATTAAAATCTTAAAAAAAAAAATACACGTGGGTTGCTGCAGGACAGCAGGAGACTTGGTTCCTCAGCCAATGCTGTGGAGTTGATCCTAACGTTTCTTCGCATAGCCTGTGAACGTGCCGTGTTAGAAAGACCTACGTCGGGAGGCGCAGCCCCCCCCGCCCCCCGGCTGCTCTGAAATTAGTCTTGGGATCTTCAGGCTGTTCAAGTGGGGCAGGACTCCTCTCCGGTCTCTTCAGGCCTATATCAGAACGTTGGTTTCTCTCTGCTCCAAAGCGAGGTGCCTGTGGGAGGAGAGGGGCTCAGAGTTAGGCGTCCTGGGTTTAGGTTTTGGTTTTGTGTCCTGGGAGCTTGTTGACCTTGGGTAAGTGGCCTTGCCTCTCTGGGCCTCGGGTTCCTCCGCTCCGAAGTGGAATGAATGATACTGTGTTCTCGTCTGATGAGCTTGTTGTGCGGACTGAACGAACGTCAGGTGTGTGGTCCGGGAGCTGCACATCATAGGTCCCTCATCAGCAGCGGTCACTGTTTATGTCGCTGCACAGAGCAGGAGTGGGTCCCAGGCCCCCTCTGTCCTGGGCGAGCGCCCTCAGGGCCTCTGCTGCGGTTCTGAGCTGGCGGCGGCACGTGGTGGGACAGGCTTCTCACTCATGGTGGGCGAGAGCGGCTGCCGAGCTATCCTTGGAGTCCTGTCCCCTGACTCCCAGTCCTGCTCCCCACCTCTGCTCACACAGAGACCTGGACAAGGAGGGAGATTTTGTCTAAGAATTTTCTCGACAGCGTGGATCTAACTGTGCCTTTTGGCTCTGCCTCAAACCTTCAGTCCTCCAGTGGCTCTCATCACCCCTGGGTAAAGTCCTGGCTCCCTGGCCTGGCATTAAAGGCCTCATACAGTCTGGTCCCTGGAAACCTCTCGGCCTTCTTGCCTCCTGCTCTCCCCGTTTATGGCCAGAAGGCCACTCATACTTTCTCTGTGAGTCTTGCTGTTTCTTACCTCCAACATTACTTCCAACATTTCTGCCCTGCCGAACTTCTACTCGGCCTCTAAGCCTCAGCTGAAATATCCCACCGTGTTTCCTCAGCCCTCCTTAGCTCTCACCTACCCCTTTATGGCAGACATAGTCATGTGCTCCCATTCCCCGAGCTCAGGGGCTTTGGCTCATCTCAGGGTCCACGCCGCAGAGTGATATCCTGAGGTGTCTCAGGACGCTGCCCAAGAACAAGATGGAGGCGGGTACAGTAGTGATGGGGTTACAGAAGAGGTCCCCTAGGGTGATCCCACCCCCCACTCTGGCCATTCGGCCGCTGCCCAAGCCCTGAACAGCCCTGCACCGTGGGCCCTGTGTCTGGGCAGCTTCCTGCCTGCGAAGCCAGGAAGGGGCTTGGGGCAGGGGCAGGATAGGGTGGTGGGAGGAAGAAGCCTCTGGAGTCAGGTGCCTGAGCCCCTAGCCGGCCGGGCCCGGCCAGGACAGGACCTTCCACCGGGGGAGGAAAAGCCGCTTCCTGGCTGCCCTTGTGAGTGGCGGAAATGACTCGGTCCTGGGAGCAGCTCCACAGAAGATGCTGGGGGCCTGGCCTGGCCTGCTTCCTGGTGGCCCAGCCCCGGAACAGGAAGGCAGCCGGGTCCTGGGGTGAAGGGGACACCCGCAGGGGTGAAATCCTGAGTGGGCGTGCCTGGCCGCTGGGCTGAGGCTGGGGTGACCATCGGTCAACAAAGGCCCGTGGTGAAGGTACAGTTCCTGCCCTGGGCGACTGGAAGCCGAGATGGGGACCCCTCGGGCTGCCCTGCAGGGATTAAAGGGGACGAGGCAGGCGTGAGGTGGGGTCCTGGGGTGAGATGGAGCCTGGAGTGCCAGGCTCGGGCATGGCCCTGGTGGGGGCCAGTGGCACGTGTGCAGAGTTTGGAGCACGGGGTGAGGCACTTCCTGGGTGCCCAGCTCTGGGTGCTGGCCGTGCACTTCGTCATCACAACCTGGTTGACCAATGAGAAAATAGGCCCCCAGAGGTTTGGCAGCCTGCATGGGGTCCCACGATGAGATCCCACCAGAACAGTTGCTTTGGGTGAGACATGGTTGAACTGATGTCCATCCCTCTGTCCTCCAGCCTGCTCGCCGGGATTCTTCAAGTCCGAGGCGTCCGAGAGCCCCTGTTTGGAGTGCCCTGTGCACACGGTGCTGGCCCCCGAGGGCGCCACCTTCTGTGAGTGTGAGGAAGGCTACTTCCGGGCCCCGCAGGACCTGCTGTCCATGCCCTGCACGCGTGAGTCTTGCCGTGGGTCAGGGAGGGCGTCTGGAAGGAGGTGTGGGGGGAATGTGGCGTGCTGCTCGATATATGCAGGCTACCTGGCTCTAACTCTGGCCTCTGCCCTCCACACAGGCCCGCCCTCTGCCCCGCACTACCTCACGGCCGTGGGCATGGGCGCCAAAGTGGAACTGCGCTGGACACCCCCCCAGGACAGCGGGGGCCGGGACGACCTCACCTACAGTGTCACCTGTGAGCAGTGCTGGCCTGAGTCGGGCGAGTGCGGGCCCTGCGAGGCCAGCGTGCGGTACTCGGAGCCGCCGCACGCACTGACCCGCACCAGTGTGACCGTCAGTGACCTCGAACCGCACATGAACTACACCTTCGCGGTGGAGGCCCGCAATGGGGTCTCGGGCCTGGTGGCCAGCCGCAGCTTCCGCACCGCCAGCGTCAGCATCAACCAGACAGGTGAGGGCCGGGCGTCAGCGGGACGGCCACCCAGGGCTTGGCTGTGTCCAGAGGGAGGCGGCAGCCCATGGTTAAAAGCAGCAGGCCATGGGTTTACCTCTGACTGAGCTCTGCGGCCTCTCTTACTTTCCTCACCTGTCAAATGGGAGTCGTGATAGGGCTCTCGAGAGGATGCAGTAAATTACCGTGTAGAAGCCTCCTAGGACAGTACCGGTCCCAGACAGGATATACCAAGAGTCAGCTGTTGCTTGGGTTTTATTACGTCCGCGCTCATGAATACTCAGAGGGCGCCCCCGGTGGGCCAGCCCGCGGGGTCCCAGGCCTGTGGCTCTGTGCGACAGAGCCGGAAGAATCCCGGCTTGGGATCTGGAGAGCCCGGGCTGTAGGTGGGGCCGGGTCTAGGGGCGCTCGCCCACACGCCCCGCAGCTGCCCCTGCCGTGCCTCCTCACGGTCCTCCCCCATCCGCTGTCCTGCGCAGAGCCCCCCAAGGTGAAGCTGGAGGACCGCAGCACCACCTCGCTGAGCGTGTCTTGGAGCATCCCCCCGCCACAGCAGAGCCGCGTGTGGAAGTATGAGGTCACCTACCGCAAGAAGGTAACTCCGGGGTCAGGGCAGACCCTGGCCGGGCCGGAAGCAGGGGACCAGACTGGTCATGTAGATGGCTTACCGCATTCTGCTGATGAGGACACCGAGGTCTGGGGTCTTCCGAGAGTCCCCTTTCCTAGGCCAGCACAGCAGAGAGTGGTGGCAGAGAAGACGGAGTGTTCTGGAGTCCCCAGAAGAGATAGTCAGGGTTGGAGGGGACGAGTCAGGCGATCAGACACACCCGGGTTCAGGCCTTGGGTCATGCCCTTGCTGGCTGGAATCTTGAGCGACTCACTTCATTTCTCTGAGCCTCTGTTTCCTCCACGGTAAGAAGAGCATCAGGGGGTGCCCTAGTGGCTCAGTCAGTGGAGCATCTGACTCTCGGTTTCAGCTCAGGTCACGGTCTCAGGATTATGGGATCGAGCCCACGTTGCCCTGGGCTCCCGCTCAGCAGGGGGTCTTTTTCTCCCTTTGTCCCTCCCTGTGCTTGTGCTCATGCCCTCTCTCAAATAAATAAATAAAATACATTTTTTAAAGATTTTATTTATTTATTTGACAGAGAGAAATAGCGAGAGAGGGAACACAGGCAGGGGAAGCCAGAGAGAGAGAAGCAGGCCTCCCGTGGCACAAGGAGCCCAAAGTGGGGCTTGATCCCAGGACCCTGGGATCTTGATCTGAGCTGAAGGCAGAGGCTTAAGGACGGAGCCAACCAGGCACCACTATAAATAAAATCTTTGAAGTATAGATATATAAGTAAATAAAATCTTAAAAAAAAAAAAAAAGAGCATCGAGCCTGCTAACATTAGTGACCTGCTTTGCTAGGCTCAGCTGGGGGTGGTCTCTGGTGGGCCAAGCTGATGCCCCCCCCCCCACACCGCCCTCACCCACAGGGGGACTCCAACAGCTACAATGTGCGCCGCACCGAGGGCTTCTCCGTGACCCTGGATGACCTGGCTCCGGACACCGTCTACCTGGTGCAGGTGCAGGCGCTGACGCAGGAGGGGCAGGGAGCCGGCAGCAAGGTTCATGAGTTCCAGACGTTGTGTGAGTTGGGCAGCCGGGCGTGAGGTGGGCTGGGGCCCTGAAACAGGACAGCCGGGACGTGTGGGAGGAGGAAGTGAGTCAAAGAACTTAGAAATGCCCCCCGTCCTGGTCAGCCAGGGCCTAGGAGAGCCTGGCGGGGATCAGCTCCAAGTCTGGGGAGGGACCCAGGGACATGCCTAAAGGGCAGTGTCGAGAAGGAAGGACATGGGGTCCAGCATTGGCAGACCCAGTTCAAATCCTGTGTCGTGGAAAGACTCCCACACACCTGGCGGTTCCTGCCGTATTCCCTAGGGAACACTTGTCATTTGTCATCTATGAAATGGGAATAAATATTCTCACGAACCATCACGAGTAAAGGCATCCAGCACATGTCCCTAAAGTGGCCCTTGGGTGTAGAAGGGGCATTGCCATGATTTGGAGGGTGGGGGGCTCCCAGCTGATGAGCTGTTCTCCCCCGACAGCCACAGAAGGATCTGGCAACATGGCGGTGATTGGCGGTGTGGCCGTTGGCGTGGTCTTGCTTCTGGTGCTGGCGGGAATCGGCTTCTTCATCCATCGCAGGTCTGTCATTGCCCACGCCGGGTTCCCCAAGGGCTGAGGTGGGACTCAGGGGCGGGAATCTCGGTTTCCTGTCTGGAAAACGGGGCTGATGGCAGATCTAATCCCTGCCTCCCGGGGACCTGGGAAGATGCGGTGAGCTGTCAGGTCCCCAGCCCAGCGCCTGGCATGCCGTGGGGGCTCGGGACACGGCCGTCATCGTCTTTGCTTTTGTTAATAACGGTGTGTCCACACTTCCTCTGGTCACGCAGGCAGGAAGCTCTGGGAGCTCTAATGAGGAAAGCCCTCATTACGGGGCGTTGATCCCAAGGAGGGAGTCCTGCTGGCTCATTTCCTCCCTGCCTCTCCCACTGCCTTCCGTGCGCCCTCTGCCTGCTGAGCGGAGTGCCCAGCGCACCAAGCCCCTGCTTAGGACTGGAGGGTGGGGGCATCAGGAGGCTTGTGGCCAGAGCAAGCCACTGACCTCCCCTGTGTTTGCTTCCCTGTGGGGTTCTCTTAGGAGGAGGAGCCTGCGGACCCGCCAGTCCTCAGAGGACGTTTACTTCTCCAAGTCAGGTGAGATGCAGTGGCCTCCTGGGCCCGTCCGCACCCTGCCCTGCTGGTCCCACAGCCCCCCCCCAGCTCTGTGGTGGAGATGGGGCAGCTGAGGGGGCCCCCAGGGCTCAGGGGCGAGCAGGGGGGGGCCCTGGGGCTTTCTTGAGCAGCTCAGAGGGGCCGAGCTGGAAACTCAGTGATCATCTCCTCTTCCCCTCCCCCCCCCACGGACTCCTCACCAAACTGTGCCCCTGCCTCTCTTTTTCCACTGCAGAACAACTGAAGCCCTTAAAGACCTATGTGGACCCCCACACGTACGAGGACCCCAACCAGGCGGTGCTCAAGTTCACCACCGAGATCCATCCCTCCTGTGTCACGAGGCAGAAGGTCATTGGAGCAGGTGAGCGCGGCGCCCCGCGGAGGGGCCTGAGGCCAGTTGGCAGTGCCCCATGGCCAGGCTGACTCCCTCCTTGTGTTCCCACAGGAGAGTTTGGGGAGGTGTATAAGGGAACGCTGAAGGCTTCGGGGAAGAAGGAGGTGCCCGTGGCCATCAAGACGCTGAAAGCCGGCTACACGGAGAAGCAGCGGGTAGACTTCCTCAGCGAGGCCAGCATCATGGGCCAGTTCAGCCACCACAACATCATCCGCCTGGAGGGCGTCGTCTCCAAATGTGAGCACTGGCCCCCGGAGTTGGGGAGGGGTCCAGGGTGGGGGGGATGTGGGAAATCCCCGTGTCCCCCCACAGGATCTGCCCACCCAGAGTGGGGGTAAAGAGGGGTTGTACACTTAGGCCACCATACAGGGGCTCCGTCCATAGCTGTGCCCTCCCTGCTCCGTCTACACCTCTGGCCGCCCCCTCCCCTCACACCTGTGCTGCCCTCTGCAGACAAGCCCATGATGATCATCACTGAGTACATGGAGAACGGGGCCTTGGACAAGTTCCTTCGGGTGAGGCTGTGGGTCGGGGCTGGTGGGGGCCCAGGGCCGCCCGGGGTGCACTGGGGGGTTCGGGGCCGGCAGCGGGGGGCGCTGGCTGAGGGCCTGTGCTCCGCAGGAGAAGGACGGCGAGTTCAGCGTGCTGCAGCTGGTGGGCATGCTGCGGGGGATCGCGGCCGGCATGAAGTACCTGGCCAACATGAACTACGTCCACCGCGACCTGGCCGCCCGTAACATCCTGGTCAACAGCAACCTGGTCTGCAAGGTGTCCGACTTCGGCCTGTCCCGCGTGCTGGAGGATGACCCCGAGGCCACCTATACCACCAGCGTAAGCACTCGGGCGGCTGTGGCTGCTGGGGGAGAAGTGGCCTCCATGCTGTGCCCCCTGGGCGTGGGCTCCGTGGGTGGGAACACCCCAAGGCCTCACGAACAAGGGGAGGCTGGCTGGAGGGCCAGCAGTGACAGGGCTGGGGTCCCCTGCAGGGTGGCAAGATTCCGATCCGCTGGACAGCCCCGGAGGCCATTTCCTACCGCAAGTTCACGTCCGCCAGCGACGTGTGGAGCTACGGCATCGTCATGTGGGAGGTGATGACCTACGGCGAGCGGCCCTACTGGGAGCTGTCGAACCATGAGGTAGGTCCCCGTGCCCTGCCCGGCCCTACCCTGCCCTGAACTGGATCCCTCGACTCCTTTCCACACCCCGGCAGCCGGGTGGAGAAGAGTTTTGGGGGCTTACTTTCCTCTGGTACATCCAGTCCATGTTTATCGAGGGTCTACTGTGAGCCAGGCCTTGTGCGGGGCTGCGGAGCCGGTCCCTGCTTCCGGTCGGTGGAGGGACATGGAAACGGGTAGTGGGGAGAGCGAGTGCCTTCCTGTGTGCACACACCTGCCTGTGCCTGTGTGCGTGCATGGGGTGTGTGAGTGTGCTTGCCGGGCCGGAGACTAAGGAGCCTCGTGGGAGCAGGGGGAAGACCCGGAGCAGGAAGAGGGCGCTTGCTGGAGGGAGTGGCTGGTGCAGATGTCCCGAGGCTGGAGGGATGCTGGCAGGAGGGCATGCAGTGTGGCTGCTGCCCTGGGGTGCCCCGGAGGGAGCAGGGTCAGGAGCCCCTGCCTCTGTGGAACTCTGGAGACAGCCTCCTCAGCATCCGCCTTTCTGTGTCTCTGACACTTGCGTGTTGGGCTCAAGAAAGAGTGCTCGTCCCCTCTGTGTCTGGGGCTCCCCTTCCCTCCTGTGCCCAGCTGCCCGTGCGGGCCTCCCCAGGGAGCTGGCGGGGCTTTGGCGGCCACGCGGGGCGCCGCTGACCCTCCGGCCTCCCCAGGTGATGAAAGCCATCAACGACGGCTTCCGGCTGCCCACGCCCATGGACTGTCCCTCCGCCATCTACCAGCTCATGATGCAGTGCTGGCAGCAGGAACGCGCCCGCCGCCCCAAGTTCGCCGACATTGTCAGCATCCTCGACAAGCTCATCCGGGCTCCCGACTCCCTCAAGACCCTGGCTGACTTTGACCCCCGGTTAGTGCCATAGCCCCTGGGCTTGCCCCCCCCCCCCAGCCCAGCTCTACCCCTGAGCCACTTCTGTGTAGTGGCCGGCCAGGGCCGGGGCGCTGGGGGCTCCGGACTTCCGCCTGGGCTCTTACCCTGTACGGGGGCTCGAGTGAGACTAAGAGACGCAGTTGACATATGTGAGAAATGCGTCGGGCCCTGCGCTCAGCGCTGAACATGTTTTAACTCATTCGGACGACCGATGAGATGGGTCCTATAATTACCTGCCTTTTGTTGATGAGGAAGCTGAGACGGGGTGATTAAGTATTTTATGTGCTGGCAGCTGGCCAGGCTGGGGCTGTGCCTCCAGGAACCTGAATCTGAACATTTTGTTATTTTGTGGTTATTGGTGCTGGTGTTGGCGGGGGTTGGGGAGGGGCCCAACAGGAGCTGTAAACAACCAGGACTTACAACATGCCCGCCCGGCGCCCTGAACCCTACCAACCAGGCTTCTCTGTGGTCCAGATAAGGAAACTGAGGCCCAGGGCAGTTGGGAGAATCGCCCAGGTTAGGGAGCGTGGGGGGCTCCATGCCGCCGCCGCTCACCTGCAAGTGGTGACCCCCGTTTCAGGGTGTCCATCCGGCTCCCCAGCACCAGCGGCTCCGAGGGGGTGCCCTTCCGCACGGTGTCTGAGTGGCTCGATTCCATCAAGATGCAGCAGTACACAGAGCACTTCCTGGCGGCGGGCTACACGACCATCGAGAAGGTGGTGCAGATGACCAATGAGTGAGTCCGGCCCCGCCTTCTCCCCACCTGCCCACCACGCCCCTCCTCCCCTTCACTCTCCTTTCCTGTTGGGGGGCAGACGGGTTTCCCAGGAAGGGCAGAGCTAGACCAGCCGCCAGGAATTCTGGGCACTCCAGCCTGGCTCCCCGCTGTTTCTGCATCTTTTTTCCAGAATGGGAAAATATAATCACTGTCATAATCAGAGCAGTGTTGATTGTGGGCTGACTGTGTGCCAGCTGTGAGTCCCAGCACCGTGAGTCAGGCCTCAGGATAATTTGGCTGTTGGGGCTCGTCCATCTCCCCACCGGGGGATGGGAGGGAGAGGTGCAGGGACTTGCTCAGGGTCCCATGGCCACTTGGGGCCCAGTAGGGTTCCAGCGCTGGTCAGTGAGGGCCCAGAGATCAGGGACCACAGAGGTCATTAGTGGAGAAACCGAGGCCTAGAGAGTACGTTACCTGCCTAAAGTCACACAGCCGTTTAGGGGCTGCATGTCTCTCTGGGATGCTGAAGAAAAGTGGGCAGAGCCCTTGGACTTCCTGGCTATTGCCTAGGAGAGAGTGTCATAGCCCCTCCTCTCCCAGGGACCTCTCCCCACATGGTTGTCAGGCTGCCCTGTGGGAGCCCTGCTCTCCCCTCCAATGTCAGGGACCTTTCCCGGCATGGCCTTGGCAAGGACACCTCTTCCCATCCCTGGTGGGAGAAGACACGATCCCCTTAGCCTTTTGTGCCTCTAAAAATAGTGTCAAGTCCCAAAAGCCCAGATTGTTTAGGGTCCAAGGTCAGGGCCGGAATGGGCCCTGGGGCTGGGAGGTTTTGGGAATCACATGGAAGGGTCCACCCAGGCCTCCCACAGTTCTGGGTTACAGAAGTTCTGGGATCTGGGCCTGAATGCAGGAACATTCTCCAGGGCCTCTCAAGACCACTCAGCTGGCTGGTGATTGCCGGTCAGAGCTTCGTAGACTGGGCTGTGTCTCCTCCCCGGGGACGGGGAGTCAGACAGGGACAGAGTGAGCCAGAGGGAGATGAATCCCAGGATATCTTCTGTCTCCAGCCAGCAGCAGGGTCCCAGGCTCGAGCTCTGCAGTTGTGCTTAGCTTCAAGTCCCACGTCTGCCATGTCCTAGCAGGAGACCGTAATCAGATTAGGTTCCATCTTTGGGCCTTGGTCCCCAGTTCCCTGCTGTGCAGAGTGGATAGGTGAGTGCAGGGGACATGCCTGGTACACAGTAGGGGTCTAACCCATGTCGCTCTCCTCCTCTCCTCGACCCTTTGCTCTCAGCCCGCAGCCTGTGGGCAAAGGCCAGGGTTCCTGCACCCGCCTCCTTTTGCCTGGGAACCTGGAACAGCCCCTTGGCCCCTCCAGGGGCTCCCACCAGGGACAGCACAGCTACTCTTGTGGGTGAGCAGAGCGGAGGGCAAGGAGAAGGGCTTACAGGAAACACATGTTCTTAGAAGCTTCCCGAAATAGCCCGGGGTGCTCCTCGGCCAATTCCTTTCCCACGAGCCTGGACAGGGCTGTCTTGGATGGATGGAGGTTGTGTGTGTGTGCATGTGCACTGTGTTTTGAAAGGCCTGAATAAAGGCAGGAAGTCATTCCACACTCCCTCCACCTCCTACCAACTCGGAGCTTGGTGGCGCTCGGAGCTGGGGCCTGCGTGACTCACCACCACTGCCTCCTTCTTTATTTCAAATAAGTGAAATGAATGGGGAATCTTAGAGCACTTTTTTTTTTTTTTTACCCCGAAGGCTGTGTCTACACATGCCGTGAGTCCCAGTGGGAGGCAAGGAGTTGGTCTCAGAACTTGGCACTTTCGCCGATGGGGTCAGGTCAAGGTTTAGGCTTCAGCGCTCCCCCCATCCCCCACTCCCATTGCTCCCCAGGGGCCGGCTGCTTGCCACCTTTTCTCAGATTGAGCGTTCACCATGTTATTTTGGAGTTGCTACAGTTTCCAGCTAGACTGGTGGCTCTGCATGTCTTTTGGGGAGCTAAGGAAATGGTAGATACTGTAGCCCAGAAAAATGCTCAGTCTAGCAAGAGGTCCCATCCAGTGTCTGGAGGGATGCAACACGGCTTTCTGGGAGGGGAGCCCAGGCCAATGGGGCTTATGGTCGCCGAGTGCCCTCAGCATAGACTTGCTCCTCATGCCCTGTTTGCCAAGGGAATGAATCATTGTTGTGGGAGGCTCTAGGAGCCCTCTCTCACCGCTTGTGCCCAGGGCCAGTACACAGCAGGTGCTCCTTTGAATTTCCCTGAACCAGGGCAGGCATGGAGAGTGCTCGGGAGAAACGTAGCCTCGGTCGTGTGTCTGGGAGTGGTAAGAGGGAAACTGAGGCTGGGGCAGGAACAGTCTTGGGACAGTCCGTGACTCATCTTGTGTGCCTCTGTGGTAAGCAGATGTGGCGTGGAAGGGGTCAGGGTCTCTCATGTGTGAAAAAGACTGGAGCTGGGGTACGTGGCCCGGGAGCACCTGAGCAAAGCTTCCCATTTTAGATATGCAGAAACTGAGGCCGAGTAACAGGACAGGACCTGCCCAAGGCTTTGATGAAGTCCAGGACTAGAATGGGCTTCTTGCCTCCCAGCCCAGGGGTTTTGCTTCCTCGATGGGCCTCAGGAGCAATCTTGGCTCCGACCCCCATGGGATTAACTACACCAGTATGGAGGAAGGGCCCAAGGCGGCCTGGGCCGTGGCCCCATGTTCACTAAAGCAGCCATCAGTCATTCAGCAGATACATCCTGAGGACCTGCTGTGTGCCAGGCCTATCCAGGAGCCCAGGGGACTAGGTCTCTGCTGTTTCCCTCCTGGCATTCACTTAACCTATTGGTTCTTAAATCAGACATCAGGGTCTTTGGGACCCAATAAGAGGCAGACTCGCTGCCCCACCTTCAGAACTTCGAGGTCAGTGAGTCCAGACTTGGGTCCAGGATCCTTCCTTTTCGGGAAGTGCCTCCTTCCCCAGGGATCCGAGTGTTTCCCTGGGAGCCACACTTGGAGACCTGCAGGTGTGGGGGAAACAGCACTGCTTTTTCAGCGGGCCCAGCTGTCTTGGTTAGAATGGCTTGCAGGGGTGGGTTAGGAAGTTCTCCCTGGTGTCTGACGTCTGGCCTTCCTGCTGCGGCGGGGGCAGCCAGCCCCTCCTGGGGGTCCCTCAGCCACCCTCCCCACGCACCCGGGGCTGCCTTTCCCTGCCCAGCACCTCTCTGAGGGCTCCCAGAGCCTGTGGGAAAGTCATGTCTCCGGAATTGCAAACAGGAGCTCCTACCGTATAATTAGTCTCATTTATAGCCAGGAGACGGCCCATAAAAACCGGGGTGTTTTCATGGGTTTGGGCTGGTGGGTGAGGGTGCTGGAGGAGAAAAGTCCCAGAGTGAGCAGTAAACGTCCTGCTCCAGGGCTCCTGGGAGCATAAGTGGTTTTACAAGGGGACAGGGCGGGGCACGGAGAGGGGGGCAGGAGAGGGCTGTGGGCCCCTGGGCACATCTCCCCATCCGGCACCGAGGCCACCGTCCCTCTCTGCCACCTGTTTCTGGGGGGTCTCCCGCCCTCCAGTTAGGTACTCCTCCCGTTTCATAGATGAGGAAATTGAGGTTCCTAAAGGGAGAACACCTGCCCCGGGTGACCTGGTCACCTGATTGGGGGCTGCAAGCTCCTGTCCTTAGCAGCCTACAAACAGAACTTGAACCCTTGAGGTCCCCATGCAGAGTGTTTCCTGAGTTCTTCCTCGGTTGTCAGCTGTAGGTACTCGGAGGGAATAGGAGTGGACTAAAGTGGGGACTGGGAAGAGCTGTGAGCAGCAGCGCTAGAGGGTCCCTGCCTCCGTTCCCCTGGACCCGGCGATGGCATCTGTGCTGCCCTGGGGAGGAGGACCTTAACTGGGAACAGTGAGGACAGACCAGGCTGGATGCCTTCTCCCGAAGGCATTTGTTCACAGCTCCTTCGATTTCCAGCTCCTCCATCTCCTGGCTGTGTGACTTTGGACACGTTGCTTTACCTCTCTGAGCCTCCAGTGTTCAGCTCTGGGAAAATGGTGGTGGAAAGAGCACTCTGCTTCACAGATAGTGGTGCAGATTGCATGGGGGACAGGAGAACTTCTCACAGAGTGGGTGCTTTAGTCACTTTTCGAACTGTGTCGATGTTAGCAAGCCTTCAGGGTGTGGATCCTGGCATCGAGCCTCTGCCCACCCTCCCCACACCCCCCCATTCTCCCTCACCTCTCCCCAGCCAGCCTCTAACTCCCTCTCTCCCTCCCCGACAGCGACATCAAGAGGATTGGGGTGCGGCTGCCCGGCCACCAGAAACGCATCGCCTACAGCCTGCTGGGACTCAAGGACCAGGTGAACACAGTGGGGATCCCCATCTGAGCCCCGGCAGGCCACGAACCCCCTTGGCCAAGAATACTTGAAGAAGCGGAGTGGCCTTCCTGCCTGTGCTGGGCCACCAGGGACCTTATTTATTTCTAGCTATTCCTTATTGATGGCATCCTAAGGCCTCTGCTGGGGGGGGGGCGGTCTTGGACAACAGCTAGGCCTAAACTGGGGAGATGCTCAGGGACCCCAAGCTGGGGGCCTCTTCGTCTACAAAGGACAGACTGCCAAGCACTTAGGAGGTGCTGCCGTGTTCCCGGCATCCCCTGGGGCAGGAGCCCCACCAAAGCATTTGGACAAACAACACAGGACATTTCCAAATGGACCTCCCTTTCGCCGTCTTGGGACGTGGAGGGGTTGGCCTGTGGCTACGTGAACAGGGTGCCTCCGGCCCCACCGCCAAAGGAGAAGACGACAGCCAGCAAACTCAGCTGGGCAAGACCCAAAGTGGCTCCCCGGTCTCTCTGGTGCCTTCCTCAGCCCCCCAGGCCCTGTCCTCAGCCCCAGCGGGCCGAATCGTGCTCCCCCGGGGCCCTCGCAGGATGCTTGGTTGTGTTGAGGTTTTTTTTTAAATATCTATTTTGTACTTTGTGGGAAGTATGTGTGTGTGTGGCAGGGGGCCTGGCCAGGGCTGGGGGGGCAGACGGTGGCCTGTTGTCAACACATTCCCAGGCTGGGGGCGGGTCCATCCGGTCTCCCTCCCCTTTAGACATTCACTAGTCTGTCAGTGTTACTGATTTTGTTTTTGTTCGGTATTTTTTTTTTTTCGAAACTTAATTTATTATTATTTTTTTTATATTTATTGCTAGGAAATGACTTATTTCTGCTCTGGAATAAAGTTGCAGATGATTCAAACTCTTCTTGGTTTTGAGTCTCTGGGGGAGCCGTGGGCCCGGAGAGAGGCCCTGTGGGTTGGAAGTGGGGGGTGGGGAGCTCACCCTGAGCCCTTAAATGGACCTTTGCGCCCCAAGGCACACACATCGTGGAACCGTGGGAGTGGGGGGTGGGTGGGAGGTGGGCAGGGGGCCAGGGAGCAGGCCCTGCCAAGCCTGGCCTCCATGCCAACAGGCCTCTGTCACCTTTGATCTCTGGACTTCAGGAGGGCTGGGAGGCAGGAGAACTATGAGAACGGCCACCAGCTCCCTCCCACACGTCTCTGCGGGGCTTGTTGAGATAGATTCTTCGACCATCCGTGTAGGGCTCTGAGGTTTATAAAGGCTTCTCACAAGTTTTGGCTTGTTGGAACCTCTGTACTCTTGAGTTTTTGTGAGCAGCCCCATTTCACAGAAAAGGAAAACTGAGACTGGGCCCAGGAACAGGGCTTGCCCCAAGGCCAGGTAGCAAGTTAGAGGTAGAGGCCAGAATTGAAAACAGGGCCGGGAATCCCGGTTGGATGCTTTCTCACAGATGAGGAGATTGAGGTTCAGAGATGGGCAGTGACTTGCCTAAGTCACATAGCAGGAAGGAGCAGAGGGCTTGAGAGAAACTAGAGTCCTTATTTCAAACCCTGAGGCTTCTCTGTGATCCCATGCTTCAGCCCCTGCATGCCAGAGGTCATTCATAGTGATGTTAGGACGGGGTCATCCACAGGCGACCAGGGACATGAACCAGGTGAGCAGAGACAATCTGGAGCAGAGAAGGAAGGCTTCCCGGTGGAGGTGGCCCCTGAGCTGAGCCAAGTAGGGATTATAGGGACAAGTGGGAATTAACCAGAGAAGCAGCGGGAGAGGACAGTGCAGGCAGAGGAAACTGGAGTGTTTTGAAGCCAGATGGTTGTGTGAGGGGTGACCCCAAACACTTCACTGTTGCTAGGGTGTGATGTGGGGGGCCAAAATGCTCTCCAGAGCCTTGTCAGGCAGGTCCAGGAGTGGTGATTTTTTAAGTTGAGGGCAGTGGGGAGCCACTGAAGGTTTTCCAGCAGGGCCATGGTGCGAGGCATGATGACTGTGCCCCAAACAGAAGGCACTGGTAGGGGCAGACCCACAACCCCCGCTTCCCGACTCCACCTGGAGCTGTGGGGCGGCAAATTTGTGAGAACTGTCGGTTTGCCTGGGGGTCACAAGCCTGACCCCCTGCCACTGCAGGAAAGCGGCCTCCATGGGGAGCCAGGTCTGGGTCTGACCCACTGAGCATCAGGGAGCCATGCAGCGTTGGGTGGGGCTGGGGTTGGGAAGGGAGAAAGAGCAGGAGACCAGCTTGCCAGGCCTTCCTCCGTTAGCGCTGGGCCGCCTGGGCGTGGTAGGCACTGTGGCTGAGTCAGGCTTTCCTGGGACCTGACCCTTGCTGGGCCTGCCTGGTTGGCCACCCTGGCTCTGTTACTGGGCTGTGGCTCTTGCCATCAACACCAACAGGGAGCAAGCCTGCAATCCCACAGCAATCCGGGCACTCGAGGGGCCCAAGCCCCATTCCCAAAGCAACTCAGCTACCGATGTCCCTCCCCACTGGTGAGCAGAGGTGGACACAGGGAAGTGGCTGAGCCTGGATAGGAGATGGTCTCATGGGCTCCCTCCCTCTTTGCCCTGATGGATATGAAGCCCTCCGAGGACGCTGACCTCTGAGCCGCAGACTAGGATCTGTGCTCAAAGTCCAATGGGCAGCTGTTTGGAGCCTCCAACAGACCCCATGATGGGCTAGAGGGGACATTTTATTTCTTTTTTTCTTTCTTCTTCTTCTTTTTTTTTAATTAAAATAAACTCAGTTTTGCCCTCTAGAGGGCCTAGAGCCAGCGACACCCCCATAGCAATAAACACATCTGGCTCCCAGATCTTGGCTCCTAAGCACCACTCTCTAATGAAAGAACCTGGGACTTTAGAGAAGTGGCTGATTCCAGGGCTGAGGCAGGGAACGTACAGGATGAGTCTGGAGCATCCTGTAGGGATAGAAGGTAAGGAAATGCTCAAAACAAATAAATAAATGGGGGGATGTCAGACCCAGGAGCCGGCCTCAAAGAGATTCCCCATGGTCAAACGTGGAGCAGGGTGAACAGGACAGATAGCACAGAAATAAATTGTAGCCCGGTAAGATACATACCCACGAGTCCAAACTGATAGAAATAGTGGTGGAAGAAATAAAGAAATAGGAGACACCAGACACATTTTCCTCGGAGAAGAGTTCTGCATAATTCATGCAGATTCACACCTCCAGATCCAGGCTTGGAATGTGAACTGGACCCGGGGACACCCTTCCAAAGAGAGGAACTGCAGAAAGGGTTAAAAAAAAAAAATGAAAGAGGGGGAAACAAATTTTACAGTGCAGAAACCCAGCAAACACTACCGTAACCCAAGCTGACATCATCAGTGAAAACAGAGTCAGGGAAGAAGGGATACGTTGCTTGAATTCCAGATCAGGTATCAGCAAACACTTACGTGGGATTTACTGGTACCAACCGCTAATCTCAGTGCTTTGCTCGTGTCTACTTGTTTAATAGTCACAACAACCCTTTGAGGTGGGTTCCACTGTTATCCCATTTTATAGATTTGAATACCGAGGCACAGGGAAGTCAAGAAACTTGCCAGAGTCACCCGGCACATGCATGGCTGGGGCAGGAATCAAGCCCATGCCGCAGAGCCCCTAATAAAATGCTTTTCTGGGGGTGCCTGGCTGGTGCAGTCAGTGAAGCCTGCCACTCTTGATTTCAGGGTTGTGAGTTCGAGCCCCACGTTGGGTATAGAGATGACTTAAAAAAAAAAATGCTTTTCTGTTTGTCACTCTCAACTGCCAAGACAGGACATTGTCGCTACCTCTGCCACATTGGGCACCTCCCTAGATACAATCTGAAAGCACTGGTTCTGGGGAAACTGAGGCCACATAACCTGCCCAGGATCTCCAAATACCTCAGTCCCCCATGCCCCAGGCACTCAGACTGGGGCAGAGGGAGGAGAGGCTGGAGATGGGTTTGCTGCCTCCCCCTTTCCCTTGGTGGGCGCTGGGCACTGGAGCCACAAAGATGAATCCTGCCCCACTCTTCCCTCAGAAAGTTCTCGGCCGCAGGCAGGAGCGGGCCTACAGCAGGAGCCAGGCTAAGAGGAAGAGGAGTTGGGGGTATGGGAACCAGAAGGGGACACCTGATCTAGCCTGAAAGGTTCAGGTGGGCTTCCTGGAAGAGGAGAAGCCACCCAAGCTGAACCACAAGCGGGAGTCTGCCAGGTCAGGTGGAAAGAAGGGGCCCCCAGAAGAGCCTGTCCCTGGCCTCCATACTCCAGACCTCTGAGGGTAGGGCCTGAGTCTCCCCCACCGAACCAGGACAAGCCACACTCCGATTCCAACACCACCCTAGCCCCTGGCTGTCATGGCATGAGCAGCCCTATGATGCCAGCCCTGCTCTCATCCCCACCCCAAGCAGAGCCTTGATCTTCGACCTCAGTTGTCCCAGCTGGGAAGTGGGCTCTCAGCCCGCTGCCTTCCCCCGGCTCTGAGCTGCAGGGGCCTTGGCAGACCTTTGATACACCCAGCGAAGCCCCGAAGAGGGTAAAGGCAGCAATTAGGAGGGTGCTGGGTGGGGGGTGCCCTCCTTCTCAGCTGCTCCCAGTCCAGGTGGCAAGTTAAAACAGTATCACCGGGCACGGGGCTCAGATTTCCTAATTAATTAGCAAATCCTGGAGGACTGGGCAGGATCTCCGCCCTCCCACCCACCCCACCTCCAGCTGTGGCCCAGGGCCCAAGACAGGGCCTGCGGCAGAGCAGATGCTGCTAGAACAGAGGTTGAGGAAGCGAGCGTGGGGTTCCCGGCTCTGGGGCTCGGAGCCTTCACCCACGCCGAGCTTTATGCCCGGATCTCTGGCTCCCCAGAGCGGAGTCCGGCATCCAGCAGGCCCTCAATAAATACATGCTCAATAAACAAATGAATGAGGGGAACAGGGGCCTTAGGACCCAGTGGGGAGCCATCTGGGGCCAGATTATTCAATATCCCAAAAAGAGGTTGGGTTGGTGGGGGGAGTGTTGGTGGGGGGGCGTGTGTGACAGTCACGGTTCCCGTGGGCCGGGTGGAACCACACAGGCAGTAAAAGAGAAGGGATCAGGATTTCTGAACACCTACTATGTGCTGATCAGCGTGCCAAGCCTGAGACCCACGTTGTCTTACTGAAGGATCACAAGGACCCTGCCAAGCGTGGATTTACCCCCCACTTTAGAGATGGGGAACACAGAGGCTCAGCACCGTGATCCCTCAGCCAGAAGGTGACAGAGCAGAATTATGAGACAAGGGCCCTCTTGTCCCACCGCCTGCTGCTGAGTGACATTTGGGGGTCTTAGGGGTTCTTGGGAAGCAGGGTGGGAAGAGGAAGTCAGGGGCTCTACTGGGCACCTATTGAATTTCCTGGGGGAACCTGGGCATGTTCCGCAGTGTCTCTGGGTCTCGGTTTGTCCATTTGTAATGTGGAGGGCTGGAAATCCGTCCCAGCTGGGAAGAGGGGCTCCTGCCCGCCCCCCGACAATCTGCCCCGGCTCTCTCCCCAGGCAGTCCCCGGCAGCAGGCCCCGCTCCAGCCCCTCGGGGTCTGGCTTCCCAATCCAACCCCTTGTCAGCCAGTTTCTGTCGGCAGAACCAGACCCCGGTTTCTGGGAAGCTGTGGCCGCATCCCGCCCTGACAGGGATGGGGGCCCCTCTCTCCCCCGGGCCTGGGCCCCGTTTCAGCAGCCTCATCACATTCCCCAGTGGCCTCCGCAGCCTGGATGGACGGATGCAGTTGCCACACTGGTCTGGCAGAGCGAGGCGGCTGCATGACCAGGTCTCCCGCTGGGTGGAGGGGGGCCTCCCCCGCTCCAAGGACCAAACCTCAGGGTCAGTTAGATCAACCCCAGCATCTGGGCGCAGACAGATGCACGCCACCCCACCCCAGCCCCAGGACGCATCAGCTATGCCCACCTCCCCCAGACTCTGCACCGGCCAGTGCACTCTGGCACCCCAAACCTACCCGGCTTCCCCATCTGAGCTCTCCCCACCCCCACAGCCCCTCCCTATCTCTGCCTGTGAAAACTGTCCTGAGCCTCCCAGACCCAGCCGGAGTTCCCCATCCTCTGAGAGACCTCCAGAACCACTCCTTCTCCCTGAATTGGGAAAAAACCACCCCAGCTCTCTCCCCTGGCCACCTTCAGCCCATGGATGAGTGGAGATGCAATGGGCCTCAGACGTGTGTCTGTCTGTCCCCAGTTCATCTTCTGAGCAGCTCAACTTCCTTTCTTCAAGAACTATGCAGTGGAACTGTTACTATCTACCCCAGGGGTGGGGACACTGTGTACCCATTTGTCCAGGACCCGACTTACATGGGTTGTCCTCTATAACTAGCAGTAGTGTTCCTCTTTGCCTCTGTCCCCATTGGGATAATAATTTATTCAGTCACCCCACCACGAGACACGAGACATGGAGAAGGGAGGGGCTTTCCCAGAGCCCTAGAGCTAACAAGTGGCAGAGTTAGGCTTCGAACCCGGCACCTCACCCCAGAAACCTGTTCCTCCCTGATGGGTTTGGGCATGAATGAGCCTAGAACATTCTCCAGGGCCTACTATACGCCATCCATTGCCTGGAGCTCTTCCCCACACCCCTGGCCTGACACACCGGCTTCCTCTGACCTTTGGGCTCATGTGTCCACCCCCATCCCCCTTCTTACAGGTGACCTGGACCCCCTACCATATTTCTTTCCTACACTTCTGATCCATTGCAACTAGAGGCTCCCATGATGTGATAACTCTCTGTCACTGATGCCCACCTCCTGCCAGTGGCCAGTTCCAGGAGAACGAGGACAAGTCTGTTTTGTGGCTCCCTGGATCCCCACCGGGGTGCCCCCACCCATCTGAGGAAGGAACCAACCAATGGTAATTGGCACCAGGGAGAAGGTCAGGGGTGGGAGAACCCAGGTGGTGCCCTCACAGACTCCCCGGCTGCTGGGGGAAAGGCCCAAGGGGAACATCCAGAGTGCCTGAAAGATCAATTCTGTGGCTGCCGGGCATGGGAATGGGGGTGGGGGGGTACCCAGTCTAGGGCAGGTCAGGGAAGGCTTCCTGGAGGAGGTGGTGTCCGAGCTGACTGGAAGGGCGGGGTAGTAGGGGGAGAACGGAGTTGTGTTGGGCTCAGGAGCTGAGGCAGGAGCTGAAGCTGTGAGCGCGGGGTGGGCTGCAGGGGTGGGCGGGGGTCTGAAAGTAGATGACCTTGTTGCCCTGCTGAGGATTTGATTTTTATCCTAAGGGTGGGCACCAGGGAGCGCCGCTCAGTGGTTTTCAAGGTGGGCAAGAAAAACCTCAACTTGCATGTTTTTTTAAATTGTGTTGTCCTTTTGTAAAAAAAAAAAAAAAAAAAAAATGTGTGTGTGTGTGTGTGCGCGTGTGAGTTGACTTACAAAAAGAAAAGCCGGGCGCCTGGGTGGCTCAGTGGGTTGAGCCGCTGCCTTCGGCTCAGGTCATGATCTCGGGGTCCTGGGATCGAGTCCCGCATCGGGCTCTCTGCTTGGCAGGGAGCCTGCTTCCCTCTCTCTCTCTCTCTGCCTGCCTCTCCATCTACTTGTGATTTCTCTCTGTCAAATAAATAAATAAAATTAAAAAAAAAAAAAAAAGCCGATTTATTGGCGCGCTCCTGTGGGACCAGAGTCCCTCCTGCCTGGCCCTCAGAGCCGGCTCTTCAGAACGGCTCCCAGGACGGAGCCATGGAAGCTGCAGGTGTCCCCATTCCCATCCCCCACCGCCCCATCCCCAGCCATCTGTCTGCGAACGTCCATTGTGGTGGCCTCTGACATCACGGTGGGGGGCAGCGTGATGTCACAGGGCTCCTTTGTGGCTGGGGAAGGCGAGGTGGCCCCCACCGGAGGCCCCCTTCCCACTCCCGCCCAATCCTATTAAGCATGGGCTGGGGACAAAGGAAGGCGCTTTGTGTTTTAACCCGGTCTGAAGTGAGCCACAGGCAGCAGAGGGAGGAGATGGCAAGAGGTTGTCCATTCCAGGGCCTGCCACCTCCCCCAGCTGGGCCTGCAGGTCAGGCCGTTGGCCCCTGCGGTCACCCCCAGTCAGAGTCCCTTGCCAGGCCTTGCACCTCTCTCAGATCTGGGGCAGAGGCTGTGATGGGAGGCTACAGGCAGGACCTCCTCTTGTGTCCCCTGAACAGTGATATGGCCGCCTTCAGCCCGTGAGATGCGGGAGGCCCTGCCGGGGACCCTGGGCTGGGAGAAGGAGGCAGAGTCAGCTGGAGCCAGAGAAGGCAGCTTCAGGGCATAGAGGGGAACCAGGGCCTAGAGAGGAGCACTTATTAAACTCCTACTGAGAGCCACGCTGGTCTTCGCTGTGGGTCATCAGATCCCTGGAACTCTGGAAGGTGGCAGCCAAAACCAACCCCACAGACCTGGCTACGCTGAACAGGCATTCTGGAAGGGAGGCCCAGCTTGGGGACAGCTACGTTCTTCCTCCTTCTCCCAGGTGTCTCTGAGGGAGGAGGGGGCAGGGCTCCCTGAGGCTCGAGCTCAGGGGTCAGAGGGCCTGATTTCTAGTACCTCTTCTGCAGTGAACTTGCATGCCCTCCCCTCACTGAGCCTCTGTGTACCCGTCTGTAAAATGGGACAAATCATACCCTTCTTCCACAGTGGTGGTAAGGACTGGATGAAACCCCGTGAGCACCCTGCCAGGGGTGGGGGCAGGGTGCCTCAGGGCTGGCACCACCACCTCGACCCCCATCCTGGGACATCTGCCCTCAGCCAATCCCCCTCCCAGAGGGTATCCCGACCCCCTGAAGGACCTGTCTGGCCCGTGTCTGGGAGGAGGGTGCAGCCGACTAGAGGCGCCTTGGTGAGGTAGGGCAGAAGCTCCAGGAGAGGCTCAGCCCCCACCCCCCACAGCAGGCTCGCCATCTTTGGCACAGTCCTCCGGCATGCGAGGAGGCTGGGGGGGGGGCTCCATTTCAGGCAACAAAGCCCCCTTTCTCCCCAGCCTGAGGAATGCCTGGCACCCCTCTCCCCTCCGCCTCCATCTATGCAGGGACGCAGTCCCCCGGGTTCACTCGGTGGGGCCCAGGCTGGGCACTGGCCCTGCCCTGAGCCTGAGAGGCTGCCCAGGCCCTTTACCCCTGCCCCCCCAACACCCACTCCACACACACACACACACACACACACACACACACACACTCACATGCACACGCGCGCACACACACCCCCGTACCCACATGCATCCCCCAAACAGCCCAGCCCTCAGATCGGAACCGCAGCTCAGTCCAGAATCCCAGCGGCCTGGAGCAAACGGGTCCACAGCCTGCCGGGCTGGAGGAAGGGCCCAAGCCAAGGACCCTGCCTCGCCTTGGCTGTACCTGATGTCTTTGTGCTTGTTGTTGTTTTTAAAAATACCCTCACTTGGCAAAGCAAAAAGTCACAGCTCCTCCACCCACACCTGCCCCATTTTTTGAATCGTCCCAGCCTCTGAGCCCCTGACTCTGTTTCTACCCCTTATGTTTACCAAGGAGCCTGCAGAGGCTGCAGAGCCCGGTCAGGCCGGGACTGGTGCGGGGGTGTTGGGAGGGGGTGCGGGGAGGGCCGCATGTCTGCGCTGCAGACTCTCATCCTGGCCTGGGCTGGGGAAGAACAGGTCTCCGTGGTGAAGGCTGCACCCCTTGTGCAGATGAGAACAGCAAGACTCCGAGGGGAGGAGCCCAACGTTACCCAATGAGGAGCGGAGGGAGGAGCTGAGCTCCAGCCCTGAGGCCCCGCCCACTCCCCCCCTCCGTGGGTGGGAGGGATGGTCAGAGGCGCTGAGCCCCCAGATCCGCTCCCAGCCACCGCTGCCCACACCCAGCCCCAGGCCTCAGCTAGGGCAGGCCCAACCTGGAGGCTGGTGCTCAGGCCCAGGCTGTTGCCCTAGTCTTGACCCCTGAGCAGGATCTGCCCCTCCTGCCTCATCCCTGGCCAGACTCTGCCCAGACACCTCAGGAATGTGGGGGGAGGGGGACTCGGGAAAGAGGGGGCCTGGGGTCCAGGGGTGGACAGAACAAAGAAGCCATGTGTCTGGGACTCTCCCTGCACCCCAGGAGGCTGCACCACATCTGCGGGGGGGGGGGGGGGGTGAGGGGGGCTGCTGAGGGTGGCTCAGGCCCCTATGTGCTGTGTGTCCCTGGGTACGCTGCTGCCCTTCTCTGGTTTCCCCGGCTGCAGAATGGACTGCAGGATGAGGGCATCGGAGGCAGAGGAGCCTGCTGCAGGCCTGAGGTTGGGACTCCTGGCAGAGAGCAGAGAGAAGTGGGGGGCCAGCCCTGCGGTGGGCTCCTCTCCCAGCCTCCTCACTCAGCCTCAGGAATCGCCTTAATTACAGCGTCAGCTTCCCTGCGCTTCCTGCCATAAACCCAGGAATCTAAATTAGAAGGCAGGAGGCCGGCTCCCCCTTCCCTTCGACCCCCCAAGTCTGCCGGGAAGTTCTCCTGGAGACAGGCCGCCGGTGGGGGGCTAACTACAGAGGTACCCAGGGCCCAGGCTGGGGGAGTCTGCGAGGCTAGGCGGGCCGGTGGTTGTCCACAGAATCCTCAGCCGGTCACGGCCGAGGGCCTGCTGCGTGCCAGGCACGGGGCTAAACTAGCCCTTTGATCCTCCCATCCTGGGACTGATGTCAAGACTCTCTGTTACAGAGGAGGAAACTGAGGCACGAGGCCAGGGTCACCGGGGGTCTTGGTGGCTGAGCCAGCTTGACCCAGGTCTCCGGCTCCCAGGCCCAGGTTGGCAGCCTTCACGGAAGGCAGAGGGGAGGGTGGGGAGCAGCGGAGATGGCTGGTCCATCCTGGCCATCCTAGTGCCATCCTAGGGGCCGGCGCCGCAGGGGGAGGTGGGAGGCGGTGGAGGGGAGGGGGCTGAGGCGCTGCTTGGCAGAGACCAGGCAGGGTGTAGGCCGCTGGATTCCGAGCAGAGTCCGCCTTCCGCAAGCCTGGCTGGGGCCTCATCCTTTCCCAGGACCTGGCCAGGTAGATCGGGGCTGGCCTGGGGCCCTCTGATGGACAGTGAGGCCCCGCCAGAGAGCAGAGTGTGTTGGTGTGTGTGTGTGTGTGTGTGTGTGTGTGCACATGCTTGGGTGTGTGTGTGTGCCATTTGCATCTGTGGGTACTCGTGTGTGACATGGAGGGCATGTGTGCGTGCGTGTGGTGGGGAAGTGAGGTCATCTGGGCAGAAGGGAGCTGAGCCTGTCCAAACCACTGGAGCCACTGGGGGAGAGAGAGACAGACTTGGGGGGGAGCGGGGTGCAGCGGGGTGGGGGGGGCCTGAGGGAGTTAAAGGGACCAAGGCAGAGAGGAGACAGTGAAAGACAGAGACAGAGACACAGGGATGAGGTGGAATGGGAGGCAGACAGACAGACAGACGGATAGGATGACGGAGGTTGTTGGGGCCGTGGTGGTGAGACCAGGGGAGGCCCAAGAGACACTCCGAGACAGGATGGAAGTTTAACAAAGGAGAAAGGAGAGCATAGGGGCGGAGCTGCCCTGGAGTAGGGGGCTCAGTCAGGGGGGGGCTTCCCACTCTGCCGCCCCTGAGTGGGGGGTGGAGGGAAGAGCCCTCCTGTCTGCTTTTTGTCCTGATCTGTGCGTCTGAGATCACCCATTCCTAAGAGAATGTTTTGAGGACCTCTGACTCATGGATCTCAGGGGTGGGTCCACCTGAAGGAGCCAGAGCTCAGAGGCTGGAGAGCCCAGGGAGTGGTCCCTGGGGTGTGCCCTGAGAGCAGGGGGGCCGGGAGGGGGTGAGGGGGGAGGCCAGAAGGGTGACTTTGGGTGGAGGGGCGGCATGGAGGCGACCGTGGAGGAGGCTGGGCAGAGCAGGGTCAGGCCCGTCCAGGGGGCAGGTCCACTTCTCCCAGCCACATCCCAGCCCCTGTGACCCTCCCATCATCCAACTGCCCTCAGTGGCTTCTAAGTGGCTTCCAAGACCCCATGGGTCCTGCAACCTGGCATGCCCCCCCCCGCCCCCCCCGCCAAGGACATCTGGCAATGTCTGGAGACATTTTTGTTTGTCACAGTTGGAGGAGTGTGCTGCTAATGGTATCCGGTGGGTAGAGGCCAGGCATGCTGCGGAGCGTCCTATAACACACAGACCGGCCCCTACAACAAAGAATCATCCGACATACTCCCCACTCCTCTGTTCCCTGAGCATGCCAAATCAGTCCCTGCCTCAGGGCCTTTGCACTTGCTGTTAGCCCTGACCAGACTCTCCCCACATCATCACATAGCTTGTCTTCTCATTCTTCCAGAATCTGCTCAATCATTTCCCCCTTAGAGCAGTTTTTCCCCACACTGTCACCTCCTTCCACACTAAATAAACCTCAGTTTATTTCCCTCCCAGCACTTATGCCCAAATTGTGACGCTCTTGTTTATTTATTCAAAACCTTATTATAGTTTGTCTACCCTCCAATTGGCTGTGAGCTCCATAAAGGCTGGGGATTTGGCTTTCAGCAATACCCAGACGCTGAGTACTGGGTGTGAAAATTGAGAGCTCACTTAGAACAGCCAGAGGCTATTTTAAGCACTTTGCTTAGAACGCTTTGCATATATTAATTTATTTCAGTCCTGTGAAGTAGGCACCATTGGTATGCCCATTTCACAGACGGGGAAGCGGAGGGTCAGAGATGTTAAGTAACTGGCCCAAAGTGACACAGCTAGTCAGTGCATGAGCTGAGATTTGAACCCAGGGCAGCTGGCTTTGGAGTTTCATGCCCTAACTTGATACAGCCTCTCTGCAAATATGATAGCTTCTCGGTAACCCAGACCCCCGTGTCTCCCAGCCCCTGAGAAGGACTATCCCCCCTGCTGAACCCTGGTTCTCTCACCTCTCCCCCCTGCCCCAGATCTGGGGTGTTGCTATCGGCAGAAGTGGGGCTTCTGAAAAAGAGGAGGCCGGGGTGCTCCCCCTCTCTGCTCCAAGCCAGCAGGGAGAGATGAGGCCCTTGCTGGCAGACTCTGACAGGGGAGACTCGGGGACCCGGGCGTGGAGGCTCCTCACCACCAGGATCCCCCGCCACAGCCACAGCTGCTGCCCTGAGTCACTGCTGAGTCTCCCGGGCACCCCGGGAGCTGGGGAGCAGGCGCGTGGCCTTCCTTGTGCCTGCCTGGTGGGAGGGCAGTGCTGGCATCGGGGTGAATCTGAGGGCTGGGCTGAGCCCCGCAAGGGGCCCTTTCTAGCCCAGCTGGCAGGCCCTGATGAAGACTTAAAACGAGGAGGGGCGGTCTCTGCAGGGACAGTAGGAGGCTGTGGATGCCCTGGCCGGCTGGGGATGGGACAGGAACTTGGAAGGCTGCCTGGAGCCCTTTGCTGCCCAGTTCTCAGCTAGGAGGCCGTGTACTCTCATAGTCGACTCCCTGTCCCTCTGTCCACATCCCGGGGCCCTCTCTGCCGGGCTCTCTGATTAATCCAGCAGCCGGCCCAGTGGCCCCAAAATGTCTTTCCCTCACCCTGGCCCGTCTCCCAACATCCGTGGACCGGATCAGGGACAGCCTGGACCTGGGACCTGCCAGGAAGTGCTTTAATTCCCCTTCAATCGACTGGCTTTGCCTCCTCCCATGTGGTCAGAGTGCAGACACCGAGCTCCACGGCTGATTTCACGTTGTGCTTTGCCGCTCACCTGCTGTGTGATCTCGGGCAAGTGTTATGGCCTCTCTGAGCGCCCAGTTTTCCCACACAGGAAAGGTAAATAGGGCTTTGGGAGGCTCTGCTGGATAAGCCCTAGAGTGCTGAGCATAGTCCTCAGCCTGTGAGAAATGTTTGACTGCAGGAGCTGTTCTCGCTCTTTTTCCTCCGTAAGGAATTTCCCGAGGCCCCTAGAATACACAGACTGCCTGAGAGCAACCCCCAGCCCAGATATGGCTTGTTTGAGGGCTTCCCAGGCAGGCGCTCCAGATTCTCATCCTGGCGTTGCCATTGGGTTGCTGTGTGATCTGAGCAAGTCGCCATCCCTCTCTGGGCCTCCAGCTCTGGGTCTGAACAATGACCAGCTGGCTTGGATGATCACGGAGAATCGGTCCTGTGAGGACCGCCCCCCCCCCAACCCCCGGGTTTGAATCCTGACTCTGACATTAACTGTGACCTTGGCAAGTGACCTCTCTCAGCCTCCGTGTTCCACTCTAAAGAGGGAACAATAATAGCATCTACCTACAGAATTAAGTGAGTTAATACATGGAAGGGGCTTACAAGAAGTCTGGTACACGGTTAGTGCTCCACAGATGCTGGCCGTTACTCTTAGCTAACATTATCTGTAAGGATCTTTTTTTCCAATTGAGATATGATTGACGTACCGTAAGATCACCTTTTGAAATCATACCCTTGAGTCGTTTTTAGTAGACTCACAAGGTTGTGCAGCTGTTAACACTGATTCCAGAATCTTTTCGTCACCCCGCGATGAAACCCTATACCTATTAGTCACTCCCATCTCCACCCCACCACCCCCTCCCCTGCAACCTCGAATCTACTTTCTGTCTCTGTGGCTTTGCCCATTCTGGACATTTCATATAAATGCAATAGGCAGCCTTGGGTCTGGCTTCTTTCACTTAGGGCAAATGTTTTCAAGATTTGTTCCTGGGGTGCCTGGGTGGCTCAGTCGGCTAAGCAACTGCCTTCGGCTTAGGTCATGATCCTAGGGTCCTGGGACCGAGCCCTGCATTGGGCTCCCTGCTTGGTGGGAAGCCTGCTTCTCTCTCTCCCTCTGCTGCTCCCCTTGTATTTGTGCTTTCTCTCAACCAAAAAATAAAATGTTTGTTTTTTTTTTTAAGATTTTATTTATTTATTTATTTAACACAGAATGAGAGAGAGAGATCACAGTAGGCAGAGGCAGGCAGAGAGAGAGGGGGAAGCAGGCTCCCCGCTGAGCAGAGAGCCCAATGCAAGACTCGATCCCAGGACCCTTGAGACCATGACCTGAGCCCAAGGCAGAGACCTAACCCACTGAGCCACCCTGGCGCCCTGCAAAAAATAAAATCTTAAAAAAAAAAAAAAAAAAAGGAGCCGCTCACGGCTCACTCTACTGACTAAGCCAGCCAAGAACCCTGGTGCAAGTTTTTTCTAAACATGTTTTTCACTCTCTTAAGTTATCTTCCCTGGAGTGGAATTGCTGGGTCATAGGGTAACCCCGCGGTTAGCTTTTTGAGGTGCAGCCAAACGGTTTTCCAAAGTGGCTGCATCATTTTAGTTATTTTTAAAATGTATTTTTTTCAGTAATCTCTACACCCCATAGGGGGCTCAAATTTACGACACCAGTCTCAGGAGTCACACGCTGTTCTGGCTGAGCCAGCCGGATGCCCCTTCTGCACCATTTTACATTCCCACTGGCGGTGTATGAGTTTCCAATACCTCCACACCTTTGCCAGCCGTGGCTAATGTCTTCTTTTGTATTGTAACCATCGTAGTGGGTGTGAAGTGGTATCTCGCTGTGGTTTTGATTTACATTTTCCCAATGACTAATGATGTCAGTGTCTTTACGTGTGCTTATTGGTCATTCACATATCTTCTTTGGAGAAATGTCCATTCAAATCCCCTGCCCAGGGGAGCCTGGGTGGCTCAGCGGGTTAAAGCCTCTGCCTTCAGCTCCGGTCATGATCCCAGGGTGCTGGGATCAAGCCCCGTGTTGGGCTCTCTGCTCAGCAGGCAGCCTGCTTCCTCCTCTCTCTCTCTCTGCCTACTTGTAATCTCTGTCTGTCAAATAAAATAAATAAAATCTTTTAAAAAAATCTTAAAAAAAATCCCTTGCCCATTTCTAAGTTGGGTTATTTCTTACTTCATTGTTGTGTTCTTTATATATTCTAGATACTGGGCCCTTATTAGACGTCTGGGTTGCAAATATTTCCTCCAATCTGTGGAGGAAATATTTGCTTCTAAGCTTTTTAGAATAAAATAAAAGCTTCTAAGTTTTTTTTTTTTTCTTTAAAGATTATATTTATTTGACAGAGAGAGAGCACAAGCAGGGGGAGAGGCAGGCAGAGGGAGAAGCAGGCTCCCCAGTGAGGTAGGAGCCCAACAAGGAGCTCGATCCCAGGCCCAAAGATCATGACCTGAGCCAAAAGCAGACTCTGAGCCCACTGAGCCACCCAGGAGCCCCTTTTCACTTTTTAATAGTTTCCTTGGAAGCATAAAACTTCTTAATTTTGATCAAGTCAGTGTATCTATTTTTTTCTTTGTTTCTGTTTAGATGTTGTATGGAAGAAACAGTTGCCTAATCCAAGGTCACACCTGTTTTCTCCTAACAGTTTTATCATTTTAGAGCTTAGATTTCTGATTTTGATCCATTTTGAGTTAAAGATGGACATACACGGTAGACAGGGCTTGAGGCAGAGTTCCAGCCTCACTCTTCTGCACGTGAAAATCCAGTCGTCCCAACATTATTTGTTGAAAAGATTCTTTTCCCATTGAGTTTTCCTGGCACCTTTGTCAAAAATCAATTGATCAGGGGCACCTGGGTCTCTGGTTTGTGAGTCTGAGCCCCACGTTGGGCATAGAGATTATTATTATTTTTAAAGATATTATTTTTTTATTTGACAGACAGAGATCACAAGTAGGCAGAGAGGCAGGCAGAGAGAGAGGGGGAAGCAGGCTCCCCGCTGAGCAGAGAGCCTGATGCGGGGCTCCATCCCAGGACCCTGAGATCATGACCTGAGCTGAAGGCAGAGGCTTAACCCACTGAGCCACCCAGGTGCCCCGGGCATAGAGATTATTAAAACAAACAAACAAACTTCTTTAAAAAAAAAATCAGTTGACCATAATGTCCCTTACCCTTGAAGAGAGTGATAGAAGCTGGTTGTTGCTGAGTGGTATCGAGGCTGGGAGGGGGCAACAGTACATTGCAAGGAGATCCAACCAGGGGAAGCTTCTAAGAGGAAATAATATTTAAACTGAGGCTTGAAGGATGTAGCAATTGCCCAGCACAGGGGTGGGGGAGGGCAGGGCGTTCCAGGCAGAATGAAGATCTGTCTTCACAGACGTGAAGAGATGTCTTCACGGAGAGGTGAATCAGGAGGGAGAAGTAGGGGGCCAAGCCGTGAGAGCGGGAGGTAGGTTTGGCACCCCCGTCTGGCTTTCTGGACAGAGATGGGGCTACACTTGAGGGAAAACAAACTTCCTTGACCTTCTGTACTAAAGAGTTCCTTTCAGGAAAGGTCCCAGTCCTTGGCTCCTTCCAATCCCTCGGCTTCGGCCCCTTTCCTGTCCTCCTGCCTTGGGCAGAACGGAAGGAGACCACATCCCCTGGCCACAGGAGAAGCAGGATGTGGAGCTGAATGAAGCCACAGAGACTGTTTCCCTCAGTGGCCCCTGCCAGACTGTCCTCTGTACAGGCCCTGGGGCCCTTCCTGTGGCACTTCTGTCTCCATCTTGTTTGACTTGGACGGGGGCCCTGACAGAGAGGAGGGACAAGGTGTGGGGGCCCTGAGCCCTGAGCCCTCAGGAGTGGTTCCAACTAATACTGTTCTCGACCCAGCCAGGATTCTAGGGACTGGGGACAGATAGGACCCCAGTCCCTCACCTGCTCTCTGGGTCACTCCAACAGCAAGCCTGGCAGGGAAAAGCTGGTTAACCCCAGGAGGCCAGGAGTCGAGGACAGACTAGGTGTCCATCCTGACCACTGGAAGGTTTATAGCACAGAGCTGGGGGAGTGATCCGAGCCGGGGAGGGGAACCCCCCCTTCACTTAGTCCTCTCGGCCTATGATCCAGATAGAGAAACTGAGGCTCAGGTCACCCGACAAATGAGAAGCAGACGCAAGACCTGAACCCAGGTCTCCTGACTCCTGGCCCAGTGCTCACTCCCTCCTCTGGCCCTCCCACACAGATGTCGGATGCCCAGCCCTGGTGGGGGTGTTTGGGGTGGTTTCAAGGCTCTCATCTGGGCTGTGGTGGATGGAGCCGGCAGGTGCCGTAGGAGTTAACCATCTCCCAGCCCCGAGAGCCTGACACACGGCCTCATGGGAACCGAGGCTCCTCTCCCTTCCCGTCACGCTCCTTCAGAGGCTGACACTTTCCTGGCCCAAGGCTGCGGAGGCGTCCACAAAATGGACTGAACAAACACGTCTTGCTCAGTTGTCCTAAGACTCTGTCGATGCTTTCCAGCCAGAGACCCCCAGAAACACACCTGAGCAAAGCTGGGCTGACTGCTCCCGGTGAGAAGGGGAAAGGCAGCCCTCAGGAGGGCACAGGGCACCAGGGAAAAGGAGCTGGAAGGGGTCTGGGTGCCTGGGTGGCTCAGTGGGTTAAAGCCTCTGCCTTCGGCTCAGGTCATGATCCCAGGGCCCGGGGATTGAGCCCTGCATCGGACTCTCTGCTCAGCAGGGAGCCTACTCCCCCCACCCCCCAACACTCTGCCTGCTTGTGATCTCTCTCTGTCAAATAAATAATAAAATCTTTTTAAAAAGTGTTTAAAAAAAGAAGGGGTCTGGGTGGCTGATGGGTGCTCCCAGGAGGACTCGGGGGAGGTGGGGCCCTGCTCTCAATTGGCTGCCGTCAGGGAGCAGCAGTAATTCTGGGATTGGGTATCTCAATCATTTTAATCTAGAAAGGAAGAGGAATGAATTGAAGCCAAAGCTGTGTTTGGCAAAGAAGCAGCTGTCACTCCTGCAGCCAGAGAGAGGGACGTCTGGTCATTTCTGTGGTTTGGACCGTGTGCATTTTTGTCTGTGTGCAGACACGATTACGGAGTGGTCTTGTCTTTGTCTTATCCGTCAAGGTCATTGGGTGGCCTCGCCAGATGCTGGTGATCTGTGAAATTGCTTGTGTTCAAGGGAGCACGCCATGGCCTAACGGGGAGGGCCAGGCTGTCCGGGGCTGGTTTTCTCTTTCTCTGTGTGAGGGGGAGCCAGCACGGAGCCCTGCAAAGTAAGCCACGTACGCAGGGTGCCCACAAAAGGTACATGGCAGCCACGCTTTGTCTGTCTGTCCTAATTCTACAGAGGAAGCTCTGAGGGAAAGCTAGGAGGCTTCGGAGTCTGGCCGGGGTTCGAATCCTGACTTCGTTCATGCTCTTGGACAAGCCACTTCCCCTCCTGCAACTTCGTCCACTCCACAGATATGTAACCAACACCTGCTGTCTGCCAGGGACTGAGGACCTTGGGCAAGTGCCTTAACTCTCTGGGATTCAGTTTACCCCTCCAGAGAATGGGAATGATCTTGGTACCTAAGATAGACTAGTGCCTGTCTCCCAGGGCTGCTGTAAGTTTCAGTGCAAAACTGCGTGGCTGGGTCTAGAGCATAGTTCAGCCTGTGTCACCTGTACTTTCCAGGGTCCCTGCCTCCCTGACCAGCCCTGCCTTGTGGCGCCTACATGAGCAGGGAAGCAGGAGGGGTCTGCTCTGCGTACAGTCTGGTTTGGAGAGTGAGTCCCCGGCCCCCTTGCCCAGGCACCCAAGGCCCCACTGGTCCCCAAGCAGGTCTGTTGGGGGTTCCCCCCCAAAGGGGGTGATCTCTAGCTCCCGGACTTTCCCCAGAGCCGTGGTGCCAACGTGGGGACTAGGGCCTGGGGAGGCAGAGAGGATGCCAAGGCTGCGGGGGTGGACGAGGGCAGGCACCGTCCTGTCTTCTCCAGGCGTGGAGGAAGGGGTGGTGACAGGAGGGTGTGAGAGGCCATGGCAGAAGGAAGTCTGTGTACCCACAGGAGGTGGCAGGTGGAGGACCTCTTAGGTGGGTCTGAGTGGCGTGGCAGGAGGGGGTTCCCAGCTGGGCGCTAGGTGGGCAGGTGTGTACATGTGCGTGGGCAAGGCCGTGTGCACACTCGTGTGTGCGTGTGTGATGCCCCCGCCATGATGGGTCTTGAAAACAGCCTGAATTTAGGATTCAAACTAGCCTGGGTCCATTCCCAGCTGAGTGAAGTTCTGGCCGTGTGAACTTGGCCCTGGGCACTTATGTGCTCTGAGCCTCATTATTTATCCCACCAGTACACCTTGAGCTCTCGATGGGTGCCAGGCCCTGGGGAGAGAGGGGCACCCAAGGCAGAGCCCAGGCTCCCATGCAACCAGCCTTATTGCCCTGTCTTTAAAGCGGAGGCGACAACTCCCATCTCCCACATCACATCTGTAGAGTATGGGGCATAGGGTCTAAGGGCTCGGTGGGACACCTGTTGTCCTCAGGCTTCTGGAGACCGTGGAGCTGCACCCCTTCTCCCAAAGGACACAGCTCTCAGCTGGTGGGAACGGCAGCCAAGGGGGCCCTCCTTCGGGGCATGATCCAGTTTCCAGTCTGCTCTGCTCTGCCGGCGTGGGCCCTGGGAAAGAGTGGCCAAGGCATCTGAGATGGGTCGGACGAGGGGGAGGCCTCGGCATTCCAAGAACCTTGGCGCCTTCCCAGCACCAGGGAAGAGACATTGGGGGGGGCGGGTCTGGAGGACAAAGATCCTCTGTGGGCCCCCTTCAGTCAACCAACCGCACACACCCACCCACTACGGGCACAGGTGTGGGATGGAAACTCCTCCAACAAGTCGGGACACCCTCGTTCCCCTGGGCGGGGCTGACGGGGAGGGGGCTGGGGAAAGGGCAGAGGGGGTGGCTGCCAACTCCCCACTGGCTGCTGTTTACACCCAAGCGATGAGCTGGTTCTTGGCTTCCCTGCCTTCTCACCTGGCCAGGTGTGCCAGGAGACGCTGGCCACCTCTGCCCGGCTCTAGTCGGCATTCAATGCTCCAGCCTTGCTGGACTTGGGCAAAAGCAACTTCTCTGAGTCTGGGGGACAGCAGCTCCTCTTGCAGGGGATGGTGGGTGGGGCCTCAGGCACCCTGGGCTAAAAAGGATGATGCCCTGGAGAAGGGGTTGGTGACCTCTCTTCCACATCAGTGGGCTGTGGTGCGTCTCAGTAGGCGTGGCTGCCGTTTACCAGCCCAGAAGGCAGGTGGGGCAGACGTAGACGGGTGCTAAAGTGGGAAGGTTTTGGGGTTAGAGCCAAGAGAGTCATTTCAACCCAAGGACCGATGCTGGAGTCAGAAGGGGATGCTTATGGGGCTGGTGGTCTGATCCGTCTCAGGGTCTGTCTTTGCAGGGCTGGGGAGTCAGGCCAGGAGAGATGGAGGAGAGAGCTGCGGGGGGTGGGGGGGCTGGGTCCCACCCCCTCGCCTCCATACCATGTGAAGGGTTTGAAGACCCTGTGCCCAGCCTCCCCCCCCCCACCCCGCCCCCGCCTTCCCTCACACACCGCCAGCCCTCCCCCTGCAGAGAAGCCAAGCTGGGGAGTTGTATGGTTAGATTCACAGGAGGATCACGAGCAGATCCCTTTAACCTCTTGGAGCCCCAGTTTCCTCTTCAGCACGATGAGCAGATCGTGTCTGTGGGGGGGCACCTTGAATACGCTATGCCTCCTTGCACGTGGTTTCATTTTTCCCTCCCGCCGGCCCTCTGAGGCAAGCACCACTATAGCCCCATTTGACAGAAGAGGAAACTGGGACTTATTAGGAGTTCAAGGGAGACTGGTGGTGAGCTAAGATGTCTTGACCCTGTGTTCCCCTGTTCTACTCCCATTCCCTCTCTCAGAGAGCAGAACTAGGCAATACCGAAGACTGGGTATGTGGGAGCTGGTGGGAGAGACGGCGGCCAAGTTTAAGGTCCCGGTTCACCCAGTCCCAGGGGACTTCTCATGCAGGCAGACTCTTCTCTTCCATTGCCTTCCCTTAAGCAACAGGTCAGGGCTGGGCTATGGGGACGGCTCCCCAATGATGCTGATTGGTGTCCAGGTTCCCCCTGCCCCCCACTGAGGCTCTGTCCCCCACCTGCCACCTCCAGCTTACAGGGTGAATGTTGGCCCCCCGAGGGACACCTGCTTCCTCGTCCGACCTCTTGCTGTCCAGGTGATGGCTCTGCCTCCCCACGCTGTGCCTGTTCCTGCTACTTTGTGCGCCGCTGCCTGGCTCTGGGCACCCCCTGCCTGGGGCTTTTGGTGCTGGGGTGTCCAGGGAGAAGCAGGGAGGCATTCTGTGCTGACCCACTTCCAAGCTGGCTTTGTTCTATGTTCAAAGAAGATACAAGAGGTTTAACACACCAGCAGCCTGTGGGTCCTTCCTCTGGCGGGGAGGGGCAACCAGAAATGACCCCAGGGAGATTGCACTTGTAATTCCTCTACTCTTCCCTGGATCCTGGCCCCCCCCCTCCTTGCAGGTCCCTGCCGCCACCCAAGCTGGGCGCCCCTCCAGTGTCCTCCCTCCCGTCAGGCTGAGCTGACCCCTCCCTTCTCCTGTGCTGAAACCTTCAGTGGCCCACTTGGCTTCCTGATAAATTCTGACCGCTGGGTCTGGCATTCAGGGCTCTCCCTGCGGTGACCAGTGGTGCCGTGGACCACCCGGGTCCCCAGGAGCCTTCTCCCTGCTGCCTTCCTGGCCCCAAGTCCGCTCTGAGCCTCTTCTAGCAGTGAGGGGACACAATGGTTCCGTGAGTCCCCAAGGGGAACGGAGGCCCAGAAGGGAGACTCCACCTTGTTCCAAGTCTTCTGGCCGGGCATTCTGGCAGAAGCCAAACTCTTCTCCCTTGCGCCTTGCTTCCGTGGGCACTGGGCCCCTTGGGTGCCAGCTGCCAGTGGGCAGGGCTGAACCTTCCTCCCCCCTTGGATGGCCACCCTGATTCCTGTAGGCTAGAGCTGATGAGCAGGTGGTCAGCCCGTGCAAATCACCCCCAGGTGCTCTGTGCACCCACTGGCCCCGCGGCCCACGTGCCTGCTCCCCCACAACCCCCAGCAGCCTCTTGTTCACCCCTCTGCCTTCTTGCAGGTAGGTGGGGGGCATAGGGCCCTGCGACCTTGTCCCAGACCATTCCTCAGTGAGACGGCGGCTCCGCTCACGCTCCCTCTCCGGGCAGCGAGGTCTCCACCCCATGCCCACCCCACTGGCCGCGCCTAGGCGGCCCCCAGCAGGTTGTTTTCCCGATGCTGGGCCTGGCTCAGCCTCCGGGGCCTGCTAGTCACGTAGCCAAACTTGTTCCTCCTCTCCTGTGGCCCAGGCTGCTGAGCACAGCGATTTCCTGCTGGGGAGAGCACAATGGAGCCGTCCCAAGGGACCCACCCTGGGGAGGTGCCCGCCCAGCTGGCTCTGAGCGCTGTGTGACCTGAGACAGAACCCACACCCTCTCGGAGTCTTGGTTTCTCTGGTGAGAAGGAAGGGGGTGAGACAAGGTCATGAGATTGTCCAGTACGTCCAATACTGATAGGAGTGAACTATCCTTGAGCACAAGGACACGCCAGGCGCAGAACCCCACATCCTCACAGCTACCCGTAAGCAAGGTCGGCTCAGAGCAGGCTTAATGCACTTGGCCGCAGCTGGACTCTCCCTTGTCTGTCCAACCTCCCAAAGCTCCATCCCATCTGCAGCTCAGGGATCTGTCCTCCCCATCCCGGCCTCCCCCTGCAGCAGGCCCCGTGTCTTCTTTCTCCCTCTGCACCCAAGGGGTCCAGGCCTGCTGCCCCAGCGGACAGTGAGGGGGAGGCTTCGGGCACTATGGGGAGGGGGCTGCTGATAGGGGCAGAAGAGGTAGCAGGAAGAGAGCCTGGAGGCCAGGAATGAACGGCAGGCTGGCCTGGGAAGGAGTCAGCCGGTTTGGGAGCAAGAACCACCCGACTTCGGGCGCCTGCGGGGCTCAGTTGTTAAGTGTCTGCCTCCAGCTCAGGTCATGATCCCAGGGTCCTGGGATGGAGCCCCGCATCGGGCTCCCTGCTTGGCCGGAAGCCTGCTTCTCCCTCTCCCACTCCCCATCCTTGTGTTCCCTCTCTCACTGTGTCTCCCTCTGTCAAATAAATAAAATTAAAAAAAAAAAAAGAAAAGAATCAACTGACAGGCCTCCCAGAAGAGGGTTTCCCCGGGAGCCTGAGGCCCTACAGAGTTCCACTCGGCCTCCGTCACCCTCTGCCTGGATTATCTCTTCCTCATCTCCAAATTTGGACCAGGCTCTCCATCCTAGACCATGAACCCGATCCTCTGGGTGTTGGGGGGGCAGTGGCCACGTGTTTCCTCACGGGACACAGAGACAAGCAGCCAGAAACTCCCTGGTTCACTCTGCCGAGCGTCAGGTCACCCGATAGGCTCCCGAGTGAGAACCAGGGAGACAGCAGGGCCTGGGCTTCCAGCAAGACACCCTGGCTCCCCTAGTGGGGTGGAGAGGTGTCTCCTGTCCCTGCGGCCAAGCCTCCTCCAAGGCCTGGCGCATGCGCTGCTGATGATCAACACTGCCCCCTGACCTCCAGGATCAGGCCTGACCTTGCTCCTGCTCAGCCATGACCTCCATCCTAAGCACCCGCCCCCTCCCAGGCCATGGAGCTGCTCCAGTGACTCAGTTTTGAAGCTCAGAGCCCCCAAAGGAACCAGCCCCACACAGCGTCCCCACAAAGAGTCCCCACTTCCAAGGCTGGTGATGAGGACAAAAAGGGACAATGTGCATAAGGACCGCCATCCTGGGGAAATCCTAAAAATTTGTATTATCATTTGGATTTGCTTGCTATCCCTGTGTGTGTCTGTGTCTTTGTCCCATGTTCTCTCTTGCGCTTCCTTTTTTTTTTTTTTAAAGATTTTATTTTTAAGTGATCTCTTCACCCAACGTGGGACTTGAACTCACAACCCCAAAATTCAGAGTCACACGCTCCTACTGAGCCAGTCGGGAGCCTCCCCCACTTTTTTCCTCTTGTGCTTCTGATCCTTTTATATCTTTCTTGCTACCTTCTGGGCCTCCAAGCCTGCTGCAAGTGTCCCCCATCCTCACACAGAGCCCAGGGGCCCACTTCCTGCCAGCCCACCCTAGCCCCTTCCCCAAACTGGCTTCCCGCCCTCCCAGCAGGTCCCAAAGCCCCACGGCTGGACCCCCTCCACCAGTCACACCCCCGCCCTAGCTCCTCAGCAGAGGAGGGAACCAAGACCTGAGGGTGTGGGGGCAGCAGCTGGGCTCTGGAATCTTCCCAAGGGATTCTGAGGCCCACTGTCCTACCTGCTGGGACAGGAACATCTGATTCCTTGGGGAATCCTGGGGGCCCTTCTGTCAGCTCTGGCCTGACCTGATTGCTGCCCCCACCCACTGGGAAAAAACTCTTTCCCAAAGTGTGATTTCACCCCAGCCGCTTCTAGGGCCTGGAAGGCAGGAGCGGGCTGGGCAGGGCTGGGCAGGGCCCCCGCAGGGGAGACCAGCTGTGCTGGGTTTGTTTTAGGGGTTTTCCTCTGCCGCTGGTTTCTAAACAGAACGCCTGGGTGATTATAGGGGCAGAGCCAGACACAGACCCTCATGGGGCCAGGGAGGGGGCGGGTACAATAGGAGATGACGAGGGGTTTGGAGAATCGTTGAAGCCCCCCTGATGCAGGAGTTATTCCCCCATTTTACAGAGGAGGAAACTGAGGCTCAGTGGGGACCCAGGGATATGCCCAAGGGCACACAGGCGAGGAGGGGGCTGGAGGGGCGACTCAACAGGGTAGGAGGTTGGGGCTGAATGGGGAGCTTGGACTCCCTTCCTTTGCTGTACTCTACCCTCCCCCAACTCCGTACCCCCTCCCCCAATCTCTCAGGCTGTCCCTCCTCTCCTCTTCTCCAGGTGACCCCATCCCTGGACCTGTCCTCATCACCCACCCGCAAAGTGGACACAAGCCCCTCATGGCTTCAGTCGCCAACAGCCAAGCCATCGGCCTGAGGTCACCCTAGCAACATTTAAGGAAGTTTCATGGGTCGGGCCCTGCTCTAGAGGCATTCCAGAGGTGTCTTCTACCTAATTTAATCCTCACGACAGCTCTGTGGAGTGGGCGCTGTTACGATTTCCATTTTACAGGTGAGGAACACCAGGCCCAGAGAGGTGAAGTAAGTTACCTGTGGGGCAGATCCAGGGTTTGAACCCAGGCCTCTCCTATGCTTTGCTTCTCCATGGTATCCCTCTGGCTGTCTAGCCCAGACCCTCGACCTGGGCTTCAGGCTGAACGACCCCTCCCAGCTTCCCTTGAGCCTCTGCAAGAGGGTCACCATCCTTGTCTGGCCCCCAACCACCATAGCTCCCATTTCTGTGTCAAGACCCGTTGGTTCTGGAACCCTGGGTGGCTCAGTCGGTTAAGCCTCTGCCTTCAGCTCATATCGTGATCCCAAGTTCCTGGAATCCAACCCCACGTCAGGCTCCCTGGTCAGCAGGGTGGGGGGTCTGCTTCTCCCTCTCCCTCCGTCGGCCCTGCTTTGCACTCTTTCTCTCAAATAAATAAATAAATCCTTTAAAAAAAAAAAAAAGAAAAAGACCTGTTTGTTCCGTGTCCTCCCCCTCCCACCCCTAGACGGCGAGCATCTCGGGTTCCATTCATTGACAGTCATGTCCCCACACTCAGCTCTGCAGGTTTGGTACGCAGTAGGGCCTGGGTCCCTGTTCTAGAAGGAACAAAGGCATTCCAGCTCAGGATCCCGCCTTAGCTTCCCCACAGTGCCCTCTGCTGGTCAGACCAAATGCTGCCCTGGGGCCTTCCCTCCATCAGCCCTTGCCTGATCCCCATCACCCTAATAACCCCCTGGGTTTATAGAGGGCCTTTCTTCCTCTGAGCTCAAAGCACTTTCCCATCTGTGATCTCCCTGGCCTGGAACCAGCTGAAGCATTTCTCTCCTCACTTTACAGAAGCAAACCGAGGCCTGGAGAGGGTTGGGGCGAGCCCTGGCGTGCCTCCGGCAGATCCAGAAAAGAGTGTAAGTTTGTTTCTCCAACCCTCTTGGTTACAGATGAACAGACTGAGGCCCAGAGGGGCATAGACTTTTTCACACGAGTCCTGGGCCAGAACCCGCTGTCCTAAATACTGTCTGGGGCTCTCCCACGACACCGAGATCTCTGCCCATGGCTCAGCCAGGGTCGGCCAAGTCATTAAACAGAAGGAGCCTCTGTTGTCCCATTTGTAGAAGGAACAGTACTTCCTGCTCTGTCTGCCTCCCCGGGGGCCCAAGAGATGGAGGACATGGAGGCCTTGAGGCCAGGCGAGGTCAGATAACGGGAGTATGAGGGCAGTGGTCCAAGCTGCAGACACCAACAGGACCCTCACCTCTGTCTGGCATAAACACAACCCTGGGGGTCGCTCCCATCCAAAATTTGACCTTCCAGTGGGCTGGCATGTCCTGCCCTGGATGACCTGGTCAGGGTATCAGGGGTGGAAGGTGAGAAGTGGTGGCCAGTCTAACCATACATCTCAGTCCCCGCCCCGTTATGCCCCTCCTGGCTCTTCTCACAATTTGTCGATACATTCATTTCAGTGACCTGCTACTATCTCTCTCTCTGCCAAACTAAGTCAGTGTTGGCAAGCTTTTTCTGCAAAGGGCCGGAGAGCAATTATTTCTGTCTTTGAGGACTGTACCATTTCAGTTGCAACTACAAGACTCTGCTGTCGTGGGGCGCCTGGGTGGCTCAGTAGGTTAAAGCCTCTGCCTTTGGCTCAGGTCCTGGGATTGAACCCCATATCAGCCTCTCCGCTCAGCGGGGAGCCTGCTTCCCCCTCTCTCTCTCTGCCTGTCCCTCTGCCTACATGTGATTTCTGTCTGTCAAATAAATAAAAAGGTGTTAAAAAAAAAAAAAAAAGACTCTGCTGTTGTAAGGTGAAAGAAAGCCATAGGGGCGCCTGGCTGGCTCAGTCAGTAGAACCTGCAACTCTTGATCTCAGGGTTGTGAGTTTGAGTCCCACACTGGGTGTAGAGATTACTTAAAAAAAAAAAATCTTTAGGGGCGCCTGGGTGGCTCAGTCACTTAAGTGTCTGCCTTCAGCTCAGGTCATGATCTCAGGCTCCCAACTCAGCAAGGAGTCTCGTACTCTCTCCACCACCTCCCCGTCACACTCTCTGTCTCTCTCAAATAACTAAATAAATAAAACCTTTTTTAAAAAGGCAAAGCTCTCAAATAACTAAATAAATAAAATCTTAAAAAAAAGGTGAAGCAGCCATAGACCACAGGTTAACCAATGAGCATGGATATGTTTCAATAAAACTTTATTTACAAAAAGAGGCCAAGGGCCAGATTTGGCCCAAGGATCATAGTTTGCTGAGAACTGCTCTAATCTCCAAGACAGCTGAGACGTGCCTGATTACTCTCAACTGTATCCCGTTGTTTGGGCAGACAACGCATTGCAGGCACAGATTTGATCAGTATTTGATGAACGATGGAGTGAAACAGGAAAGACCTACGTGGTGAGACTCGAGGGACATGTGTGGTGCGGACTATTCAAGGTGGGTGCAGAGCTTGTGCGAACTTCACGAAGAAGGAATGCAGGGCATGTTGTCCATTTCCGGGAGTCACCAGGCTCGGAATCACCCCAGAGGTCAAGAAAGAGGGGGCGGTGTGGCCACGACTCGGCCCCACCCTAAGGTTACTGGGAGGACTGATGGAACAGGACCTGTACGGGTCTCAGCAAAGCTGATCACACAGGATTATGTTTTGCTGTTATTAACTCAAACACCTGAGACTGCCTCCAAGCCCTCACCAATGGCCTTACCTGGATCAGCGGGGCTCTTCTCCACCGAGGATGGGTCTGTGATGACCACAAGAATGCCTGTCCATGGAGGAACGGGGAGATCTCTGTGCAAGTACTAAGGACACCCCACTGCCTGTTTACTCCCAGGCTGGAAGCTTCTCCAGGGCAGGGTTCGGCCTTTCCCCAGTCTCCCCCATGCCTAGCACAGTGGCTGTGTCTCCTCCATCAGACTGGAGGCTCACCCGACTCTCTCCTTACCCCACCTAGTCCAGCTTGCTGCCTCGGGGGACATGGAGCAGTGGGGGTGACTCTGACCTGTCACCGCACTCCAGAGTGGACATATTCTGAGGTTGGCCTGTGGTTGGCTTTCTTTCTTTCTTTAAGATTTTACTTATTTGACAGACAGAGAGAGATCACAACTAGACAGAGCAGCAGGCAGAGAGAGAGAGAGGAGGAAGCAGGCTCCCCACTGAGTAGAGAGTCTGATGCGGGGCTCAATCCCAGGACCCTAGGATCATGACCTGAGCCGAAGGCAGAGGCTTACCCCACTAAGCCACCCAGGTGCCCCTGTGGCCTTCTTTCTGAGGCACAGTCTGGTCTGCAGAGGTAGCACCTAGCACCTGAACCCTCCAGGTGGAGCAGGAAGCCCCACTGGCTATGGGGGTCCAGTCCCCGCTCTGCTCCTAAGGAGCCTGGGTTCCTTTCCTGGGTCTCAGTCGCTGCATCTGCACAGTAGGGGGGCTAGGACCAGGGGACGTCTGAGCTCAGCAGTGTTGCTGGCCTATAGGGAGACTTTGTACAGATCTGTGTGGACACTGCCTTGTAGAATTCAGCTTAGCAAGGAGATGACACCTTTGGGTTAAGAAAAAGGCACCCCACATGGGGGCAGACACAGCCCAGGGTTTGCTGAGCAGAGCACCAGCAGGATTTTAGTGCCTTTCCCCTCAGCTGGGCACCTTTGTGCAGGTCGTACGATGTGGCTCGGTCCGAGTTGAGTTGCCAACGTAGTACTTTCTGGGTCAGTCGGCCAAGGGAGGGGGGAAAGGAAGATGAAAGTCAAGACTGATGCTGTCTCAGGCTGCCCCCTCGTGGCCACCTCCTGTATGACACTCACAGCTCAGGAAAGGCACCGCTGGAGTCTTACCTGTCTGCCTTGGTCCTAGTGGGGGGCCTCCTACCTGCCTGCAGAGAGCCAACACCCAGGAGGCAGAGTATCACCCTCTGAACCATGAGAAAGGGATCCCGTCATGAAGCAGCCACTGTGGACCAAGCCTGGGACAGGCAGTTAAGTGAGGAATTTAGTGTACCTGTTTACTCACCAGGCTGGAAGCTTCTCCAGGGTAGAGGCTGGTCTCTTCCCGATGTCCCCAGCATCTGGCACAGTGGCTATGTCTCCTCTGTCGACTTAGAGCTCGCTGAGGACTTTGCCTCCTCCCCTATCAGACAGGGGGCTCCCGCTCCTTGCTCTCTCTCCCGACCCCACCTACTTCACCTTGTTTCCTGGGGGCGGGGGTCGTGGTGGGCGGGACTCTGGCCTATCACCTATCATGCTCAGTCCTGAGCGTGCAGCTGAGAATGGACACAGTCTGAGGTCAGCCCACGGCCTTCTTTCTCAGGCTTCCCCAGAAGGGCCTCGCCCTGGGGCTCTGGACCCCCACGCAGGGCTGGGCCTCTAGAGAAACAGGGAACTGGACTGGGAGGCTGGTGTGGGCCTCAACCGCCCCCCGAGGGCGACTGGAAGGAAGGAAGCAGAGGATGGGGCTTCCCAATGCTCTTTGGATAAAGGCCAGATCCCGTGTGAGGCCCCATGGGAAGCAGCTCCTGCCCCCTCCTCCTGCTCTGGGCTCCAGCCACTAAGGCCCTCTCTCCCTCCTGGGAGTCTGTCCCTCGTCCTGTCTCCAGACTGTTCAGACCGCTGCCCCTGCCCGTCTGGCTGCCGGACCAAGTCCCGCTCCACCTTTTTAGCTGTGATTCAGTCACTGTCACTTCTACTGGACACTCCCTCCAGGCCCTAGGCAGGATAAAGGGTTTCTTTTTCACACTGTGCTTTCTCTCTCCTAGTTCTTTTTTGGGGGTCGTGATTCTCAACTCACCCAGGTCGTTCCTGGATCAATGCCCGTCTCCCGCCAGCTCGCTGCCCTTCCCCAGGGAGCAGGAACCTGGTGTGTCTCATCTATGGTTAACCAGCGCCGCACAGAGCTGGGCACACAGCAAGGGCTCCATGAACATTGGCTGGATGAAGGAAAGGCTGCGTCAGTCTTGGCCATAATCAGCTTCTACATACGTGACCTTGGACAGGTCTCACTTTCTGGGATGCAGTCAACAAACCCCGACTGAGCATCTGCCAGGTACCCTTCTGGGCACTGGAGTCAAACCCAGGTCTGCTGGGCTTCCAGTTCTGTTCTTTCTGCTTATCCAGCTCTGCCTTTCCCGAGAAACCAGAGCTGAGATGCTGTTCGAGGCCTGGAGCTGGGCAACCCCAGCCAGAAGCCTTGTCCTCTCCTGCTGGCCCCCCAGACCTCAGATGCTCCGGTCCCCTGTACAGCCTCCAGCATCCCTGCCTCCATGGCCTTGAGCCCACAGAGCGCTCCTCCTTGTCTCCCTGCCAGTATCCCATTCAGCCCTCACATTCCCAATGCAGGGTCACCAACACCTTGCAGCCATCCCCACGACCCTTGAAAGAAGGGACTCTGCTCTTACAGTGCTCAGCCGGCATGGGGACATACCCCAATCCTCACTGACCCAAACTATTTATGCGCATGGCTCCCCCACACCATGCCTGCCCCCCTCTCAGGAGCATCTGGGCTTAGACAGAGTCTGATTCATCCCCGTAAGGCTCTGCTTGATTGATCTTTCTCCCATCAGGCCCCGCAGCATCTGCTCTCCATGCTCCAGCACCCAGCCCAGGACCAGGCACTCAGGCCGGCTATGAATGTTTGCCGCTGCCTAGGAAGAGTGGGGGCAGGCCACAGGAGCGGGGGCTCTGGCTGGATCCCCAAAGTCAGGATGGGAGAATGGGATTCAGGGCACTTCCTGGGCACTCCCACTCCTGGTCCCCTCATCCACAAGGGGCTCCTTCTCTTCCCCCATAGAGGGCTCTGGGGGAGGGTCATGGAAGGTCGCAGGACAGATGGACTGTGGGCTGATCTGGGAAAGGACAGCCTGCCCCTCCCCCGGGAAGGACAACCACACATCTTAGAGCTATCTGGGAATCTGGGAATCGTCAGCTTCAGCAGAATTCCAAGGACTGGGAAGGTGAATGTGGGCATGCAAGGGGGAGCTGCCCACCCCTGCAAGGCCCAGTCTTTAGTTAGTGCCAAGCTGGGCCGACAGGCAGGACACCTGGATTTGACTCCTTTAGCCATTTGCTGTGTGACCTTGGGCAAGCCCTTGCCCCTCTCTGAGCACCAGTCAGTACAAGAAGATTGAGTCAGTGTGGAGCTGCTGAGCACAAATGCTAGAGGCAGGGAGAGCCAGAGCCACTTCACCCCACCCTGGTCCCTTCTCTGGGATGGTGGGGGACTGGGGGGGGGCACTGCCCAGCCTCACCCACCTGTCCCTGTCTTAGGCTGAAGGGGACATAGTGGGCTCCTTTGTCAACTGCCCTGTTGTCTGCTGGGGTCCCCCTCCCAGTCCCCCCTGCCCCCAGAGCTGTTAGGCTGCCAGCTGGGAACATCAGCAGCTGTGACAAGCATCCTGCGTCATGGTGAGTCAGAGCCATCCCTCAGAGCCAAGTCCAGTCTCCCCACCACAGGAAGAGAAAGGATACTGGGGCTGCCCCTTCTCTCTTGCTCATACGGGCACATAGTAGGTGCTTCACACACAGTCATCGAATGGAGACTCTTCAGGCTTCCCGTGGGTGTAGGGAAGCTTGGTGACATAACAAGGCAACATATCTATGATCACTGTCACTGTTATTTCTTTTCAGCCCTGAGTTAGGTACCTACTATGTGCTGGGCATTTTCACATATATTTCTCATTAATGTGTATAGTAATCCTGTGAGGTGAGATTTCCTTTTACCCCCAGTTAACAGATGAAAACACTGAGGCTCAGAGAGGTGAGGCAACTTGCCCAAGGTCACACAGCTTTGTGTGAACAGAGCTCGCACTTAACACCTGGTCTGCCTAGAGCCATTCCCCATCTGGCCCCCACTCCAGAGAGGGTCAGCATGCACCCCCACCCCCAGCACTGCCACCAGGCCTGACTCTGTCCTGCTGAAGGCCTCCAGCTCCACTCCACTTCAGGCTCCTGCCCCAAACCTCATTCATCCCTGAAAACCCACCCAGGTGATCAGCGGGTATTTGAGGGGAGCCAGTGAACCTAGCTTCCTAGCCTGTAAAATGCACACGGGTAGGGGAAGGTGTAAAGACTGAAAGAGATGTGTTTGTGCACCGGAAGGTTTGCTCAGGAGCTGGCTGTGTGCACGTGTGTGTGACTGTGTGTCAGTGTGAATGCAGATGGCTGGTACACTCGGGCCCCTCTGGACCTCCATTCTAAGCCAGCGGGCCCCAAAGCAGGAGCTGGCGGTGAGAAATCGCTGTCCCTCACAGCCAAGGGACATCAGGCAAGGCATCTGGCTTCTGTGAGCCTCAGTTTCTTCCCCTGCAAAATGGGCATAATGGAATTAGTGTTATTGAGCTCTGGTTGTTAAATTAAGGTTGTGTACTCTGTGCCCCAAATGCTGGCCTCTCCGCGCCTCTCCCCTTCGCCCCCTTCCTCGACCTTCAGCCAGGGGCACCGGGTGGCGAGAAGGAGAAGTGAGGGCCAGAGAATCCCTCCCCTCTCCCCGGTTCCCTGCTCCCTACCCTACCCCTTCGGTCCCTCCTCCCAGCCCTCCTCAACCTGCCCCAGGGCCCCGCCCCCCGCCCCTCACCCCTCCCGCCCCCCCGCCCCCCCGCCCCTCATCCCTTCCGACCCCCCGCTCACTGACCCCGCCCCCCAGCCCGGGCTGCGGCCACAGGTGCGCAGGGCGGGCGGCGCCGGGGGCCGGGGAAGGGGCGGGGCGGCCTGCGCGCGGCTCGGGCTCCGGGGCTCCGGGCGAGCGCTCCCCCGGGTCCCCCCGCCCGCCGTGCTGCCCGCGGCTGGTAGGAGCGGGCGCGGCGCGGGAGGCGGCGGCGGCGGCGGCAGCGGCGGCGGCGGGGACGACCCGGCGGGAGCGGCGGGGAGCCGAGCGGAGGGAGCCGCAGCCCAAGCCCCAGCCCCTGTCCCGGCCCGACCGCCCGCCTGCCGCGCCGGCGCCGCGCGTGAGCCCCGGGCCCGCGGAGACATGAGCGCCCGGCGGCCCGACGCACCCGAGGCGCAGCGGCCCGGCCCCGCGGCCCCGTGATGGGCTCCTGCGTGTCGCGAGGTGAGGGGGCCGCCGGCCGGGTGGGGGTCGGGCCCCGGAGGAGCCTGGGGGTTGCGGCTGGGGGACGACCCGGCCTTCCCCAACCGGCAGCACGCCCCCCTCCCGCCCCCACCGAGACCTAGGGGACACGGTGCCCCCGGGAGGACAGGGGACGGGGGTGGCAGCGCGGAGAGAGAGCGGAGGGAGGTCGCCGCATCTCCCGCCAGGCTTGGAGCCACACCCAGGCAGGGGGCAGGAAGCGGGGTCGCTTCCAGCCCTGCAGCCACACGCCCCCTGTCGCGTGCTCTGGAGGGGAGGAAAGCTTCTGGCCGTTCCTGGCTTCTCTGGAGGGCAGGTGGCGGCCCCGGGAGAAGCAGCCGACTGTCCTTCCCACACTCCCCCGAGACACAGGCCTGACTTGCTCAGCGCCCCCACTTCTGTCCCCTTACCCCCTGCGCTGTCTTCAGAGTCCCCGAACCCCATCGACAGCAGTGGGTTAATGGAGAGGAACAGGTTCTATGGAAGGTATCCCTTCCCCCACTCTCATCCCTAACTCCCACCCCACCCCCATCCTAGGTCAGGGGACAGGAAGGGACAGAGAGAGCAGTGTGTCTGCCAACTCCTGGGCCTTTCTTTCTGCCTGGGAGCTTTCAACGGTGCCTTGCCCTGGCTCCCAAGGCTCCCTCTGCTCTCCCCTTGTACTGCCCAAGGTGGCACCCCAGGAGTTGGAGTTGGCTGTCCCTTGGGAATGGCAGTGGAGTCCTACACAGAGCAGGGGGACTGGGGGTAGAGGTGACTGAGGCCTTGACCCCAGCTCGGCAAACCCACTGACCCCCAACCTTGGGGGCTGCCACCCCACCCATCACCCCCAAAACTTACTCAGTTGTAGAGGGATGAACAGGCCTGGGGGGTGCTGCTCAGGCTTTAGGGGGGCGGGGGGCTTGTGCTGAGGGACACTGGGCGCTTCCCCGCCCTCCTCTGGCCTCTCAGGGGCCCACCAGTCCCTGTGGGACATTTGGGTAAGTGGCTTAGGATGTCTCAGGAGGGTGTCGGGCTGGCATCATGGGTGGGAGTTAGGTTGTGTGAGGTTTGTTCACTTACTCATTCATCAGGCTGATATTAGCATGATACCTACTGTGTGCCAGGTGCTGTGTACATGCTGGGCATCTAGAGGGGACAAGTCTAGCACAGCCCCTGCCCTTGTGAGACCCACAGCTTGCCAAAGGGGAAGACAGTTTTAAGAGGGAAGAGTATTTAGGGTTCTTTAGGACTGACAGGCTCTTAGCGTGTCTCCAGAAACCCAAAGGCTCTGGACAGGCTCTGGACAGGCTCTGGGTGTTGGGCATCTGGGATAGGGTATTTCCTTGGTGACGGTGTCCCTTCCCTGTCACTTGGTCATCCTGTACCGGGGACCCAACCTGTAAGCCACAGACCCACTGAACACAGTACGAGGCCAGGGAGGAAGAGATGCCTGCCAAGGTCAGGCTGGTGCTTGGGTCCTTGGGCCGCTCCCGCCCCCCACCAGGGCCAGCACCCTCTGCTGTGCCTGCTTGAGGTCACACAGACTGAGAAGGGGGACTTCCTTCATCCTTCCTTCTGTGGCTTGGGCTCCCGAGTGCCACCTCCAGATCTAGTTGTGTATTCGAACCTTGTCTCCTTCCTGAGGGGGCGGCACTTACCATCCCTGCAGCAGGCAGAGCTGAATAAAGGTTAAAGAAGGGACAGGACACTGGAGCAGAGGACAACCATGATCTCAGTGACTGGACCACTACGTGGAGGGCACATGCCCCTCTGATTGTCACTAACACTGTCAGAGCAATTGTCACCAGTACTGCTTCCGGCTTGCCAGGGACTGGTTGGAACGTTTTAGGCACAACCAGCTCAGTTGGGGTAGGTGCTGTCCTAGTCCTCGTTTTACAAACGGGGAAACGGAGCAGGGGCAGGGGGGGAGCTGAGTGACCTGTAAAAAGCCAGGCCTGTGCCCCAAGCCTCTGCACTGCACCCCCAGCCCACAGCCGGGGGCGCCTGACCTGCTCCTCTCCAGCTGCTGGCTTCCAGGAGCTTCTGGGCCCGGTGCTAATAACCACTCCTTTCTCCAAGCGCTTCCCTGTGCCTGGTGCGCAGCCCTAAAGCCAGGCCAGGGACTGGGAGCCTCCTGCTGGTGCTGATCCCTGAGTCTGCAGCCAACTGGGGCCGCCCTAGCCACTGGGCCCCAGGTACAGGCCACACCTTGGAGAGCCTCCCCAGGCCATTCACTTCCCTGTGCTGGGCCTGAGAGGTTAGGGGTGCAGACTCGGGAGCCGGCCAGCCTAGGTTCCCATCTGCCATTCCCTAGCTCTGTGACCTCAGCAAGTTACTTCATTTTGAATGGGTATCTCAGTGTTCTCATCTCTAAAATGGGACCAATACCAGTATCGATGTCGTAGGATTGCTGGGCAGGGATTACAGGACTTAATTCATGTAGAGCATTCAGACCAGTACTTGGCATGTTTAGCTATTTCTTTAATTTTAAATTTGTTGCTATTACCCTTCTGTGCGGCAGCTAAGCCAGCCCCTTTCAGCTGGGAAAGGGGAGGACACGGAGGCTTCCAGCCCCATCCTGTTTCACGGATGCCTCATGGCAGGCAGTTGAGGTGCTGAGGACTTGGGGAAAGTGACGGGGACCAGAGTAAGACGACACATGCTGTTTCCAGGAGCTATTTTGTGTTGTTGTCTACTTTTTTTTTTTTTTAAGATTCTATTTATTTGAGAGAGAGATCAGGGGGAGGGGCAGAGGGGGGAGGGAGAGGGCTAAGCAGACTCTGTGCTGAGCGCGGAGCCTGATGCAGGGCTTGATTTCACAACCCTGAGATCATGACCTGAGCTAACCTCGAGTCGGACGCTTAACCGACCAGGCACCCCATTCATTATCTACTATTAAGTTACCACCTGTCAGGGGCTTATCCTAGGCCAGGCTGAGCCTTTTTACTCTTCTGATGTAGTTCATCCTCATTCAACCCTGGGAGGGGAGACGTGGGGCTCAGAGACAGGAAGGGTCTTACCTGAGGTCACACAGCCAGGACACGGAGAGGCAGGATTTGGATTCAGGTCTGTGTTAGCCTAGCGCCTGAGCAGGGAGCCCCTGCCCTTTGCTTTCAGATGTGACCCCGAAGAGAGAGACACGGAATGCATGGCCAGTGCTCCGAATTGCTGCCCTCTGCAGTAACTCTCAGGGTTGGTATTTGATTGGGGCTTTGCTGCCACCGCAGGTAACAATGTGCACAGAGCAGGGGAACTAATATCTAGCCCTCTCTCCAGCTCAGAGTCTCTCAGGGCCTGCCCCATGCCCCTGGCCCTGAGAACCTCTCCACCCGCCCAGGGTTGTCCTCCAACCAACCTATCAGCCTCCTGGCCTCACTGTGGGGGTCTCAGTGCCCTGGGTCCTGGGGACGTCTTTTTTTCGGAAGGTCAGACATCTCTTATGTCTGGAAGAAGGCTCCAGCTCTGAGGGAACTGGGCAGAGCACCCCACAGAACGCAGGGCCCACCGACTATGATGTCTTCCCAGCCGCCTTGCACTGTCTCCCCTTCACCCCTGCAGAACCAGTGAGCAGTCTGACACCGGGCACTGGGGGAGACTGAGGAAGGAGTAGATGGGACCTTGACCTTGGGGAATGCACTGTCTGAGAAGACAGACACAACCTTGTCCCAGGGGGTGGTCTAGTGGGGGAGGCAGGACACGGACATGGACACACACACGCACACACACACAGAAAAACAGCCTGAAGAAGAGATCAGTACTGACTAGTGGTTTGAGCGCAAGTTTTGGAATTTCAGGTTTGAACCTCATCTCTGCTGCTTATTAGCTGGTGACTTTGGAGAAGTGATTTAACTTCTCTGAGCCTCAGTTTCCCCATCTTTAAAAATGGGCATAATGGGGTTTAGTGAGGGTTAAACAAGAGATAATGGATGAAAAGGTCTAGGACAGTACCCGACACACAGTAGGTGTTCAATAAATAGTCACAACAAATCACTGCAGGCCGGAGTTTGCTCATTAAGGCTGCTGGTGGCCTAATACAGCGGAGGCCAGTCTAGGTAGGCTTCCTGGAGGAGGTGAGGCTAGAGCAGGATGGGCTCTAGGATAGCTCGTCAAAGAGACTGAGCCCCAAGATGGCAAAGGAAGGAGAAAGGAGCTGAGGTATGTGGAAGGTCCAGGAGAAGAGCCTGTTGTCTCCCTCTATCCTTGGTTGGAGTTAGAAACTGACCCCCATCAGCCCTCTGATGAAGTTACCACTGTGGGCCTGGTGACCTATAAACAGGTGCCCCAGGGAGCAGGAGGGCCCTTTGTCCACTCGAGGCCAAGCCTCCGCCAAGCTCAGCGGGACGGCCTGCTGTCACGTCAGTGACTCACCAGGCAGAGAGGCCAAGGGCTCACTCTTGGTGGCCTCCCTCTGCAGGGCTCCCAGGGGGACTGAGATCTGTCCCTGTGGTCTAGAAAGGGGACCATATCTGGGAGCGGAGAGGGATGGAGCAGCTGTAGTTTCCAGAGCACCTGCTGGGTCAGGGGCTTTATCCTCCAACAGCTCCTTCCTAGGGCGGCAGGTTCATTGCACAGGTGAGAGCCCTCGGCGGCTCACAGGGGCTGGGCCACACGCCCACAGCCCGGGCTGGAAGCAGAAAGCTGGTATAGACCCAGGGCAGGGACTGTGAAAGGAACACTGGGCCCGCTGTGTTCTCCTCAGAGGCAGGGACAGGGCCTGGACCTCGGTGGGCCACCAGCACACCCAGGGCTGGGCGAGGGGCTTCAGACCCAGGCTGCTGCTCTGTTACTATGTGCTTTCAAGGAGAAGTTTACCCTGTCTTGGCTGCTGGGAAAAAACAGGGTTAACCTGGGGCCCTCCCTGCCCCCCCTGGGGTGCAGAGCCCTGGGAGACACCCTGGGGACAGATGGCACCGCAGTGTGTCGGTCGGGCTGGGACTCCAACACCAAAGAACAGCAAAAGGGACTAGGTGGCCTGGAGGCAGGGGAGAGAGGACTGAGCTGTGGACTGACCCGAGGAACAGGGTGGGTGCTTTGCAGCCAGACGGCTTTAGGGGAGACATCAGGAGGAGCTGTCTGGGTGGTTGGGCTCTACAGCAGATAGGGAGCTGGTGTGAGAAGGCGGCAAGCATCCTTGGGCGGCAGAAGAGCGCCCTGCTTGGAGGCAGAGGGATGCAGGAGATGTCCGGGTGACAGTCCTCTCCTTGAAGGACCGAGAAGGCCTCCAAGTTGCCAGGGCAACCAGAGGCTTGTCACTGCCTTGGCTGGGGGAGATGGGGGAGGGGACAGGTCTGAGAAGGGGCCTCAGACCTTGAGGTCAGAGGAGTAGGGTGTGGACAGAGGAAGAAGGAGGTACCCGCAGGAGCAGTGGCCAGGGGTCCCCTCAGGGGACCCCCAGCCCCCAGCCCACACGAAACACTGTGTTTTTCCAGTTGCTGCTGGTGACGTGGCTGCCGGTCCCAGCTGGGCGAAGAGCAGCCTGTGATTTCACCCTGGGCTGCTCCATTACCTGACGTCTCCATGGCAACCAGCCCGTGACATCACAGGGCCCAAGTCCTCGGGGGAGAAGGCAGCTTTGGCGGAGGCTCCTGCACCCCAACTGAGGTGGTGGTGGGGGGCAGGAAAGCTGGAGAGGGGCTCAGAGCCAGCAGTCCTCCAAGTCCCCCTTGACCAATGACCTTGTTCAAGTCCTGTGTGCTCCAGCCCCTTGACGCTGCCTATCAGGCCTCAGCTCCCCTCACTCCCCGGCCCGCAGTCCACGGAGCTTTAGGGATGGCCAGGGGCCCTAGAAATATCCCAGCACCCGTCTGCCTGCACCCCAGCGGGCCCTGGCTTCTGCGCTGGAATCTTAGGAGTGGTGACTTTCAAACGTTTTTGACTAGAACCCGTAGGAATACATATATTTTGCGTCATGACCCAGCACACGCTTAGAACATTCTCGCCGCATGTGTGTGGGCACATGCGGGCCTGTGCGGTTTAAACTGAAGTTTGGTGAAACAATACTTAACCTGACTCCTCAATAGATTCTGGTATTTTCTGTTCAATTCTATTCTATTTATTTATTTTTTAAGATTTTATTTATTTATTTGACAGACAGATCTCAAGTAGGCAGAGAGGCAGGCAGAGAGAGAGAAGGAAGCAGGCTCCCTGCCGAGCAGAGAGCCCCATGCGGGGCTTGATCCCAGGACCCTGGGACCATGACCTGAGCTGAAGGCAGAGGCTTTAACCTACAGAGCCACCCAGGAGCCCTCTATTTTATTTTTTAAACACATGACCTAGTAAGTGGCTTACATGACCCACAGAAGGACATCCCCCTCCCCTGCTGGAACCTGGGATTTGTACACCTGGAGACCCTGAAGCTCGGGGAGGGGCAGGACTCACGCAGGGCGCACAGCCTGGACTCGGGGTGAGGAGCCAGATGAGCTGAAAGCCCCGGTGTGTAAGACCCGGCTCAGCCCACACTGCTGTCGGTTCCTGGGTAACAGAGCTCCGAGTTCAGGGCATGGGGGCATCAATCCTGGCTCTGCCTGCCTTTTCCCGCCCTGTTTCAGACAGGCTCATTCAGACTCCTTCACCTGCCTGCCGGTAAGAGTCTCCAGGCCCCTCTCAGAACTCTCTGGTCCCTTAGGGATCCTAAGCCCAGTCCAGTGTGAACAGAGACTTCCACCCCATACCTTGTTCAGTGTTCACTTCGGCCCTCCAGCCAGGACTGCTGGCTTCCCTCCTCTCCAGGTCCCGTTCTCCTTTGACATCTTGGGGTCTGGCCTGAGGAACTTGAGAAAAAGTGGCCAAGATACATTTATTTATCTGGAGCTCTGGTGGTCTCTGTTAGCCACCACTGGCTCACTGTTGAAGCAAAGTTTCAACAAAAATGAACAATGTGCCAGGCCCTGTGGCAGGAGGTGCTAGGGCTATGGTGGCGACTAAAGCTGACGAGGACCAGCCCTCAGTGAGCTCATGGTTTGGTGAGAGATGGTGAACAAGGAAACAGACACATAATAACGTAAAGAAGAAATGTCGCTTTAGAGAAGGAATGATGGAAAATTAGGAGATAGGAAAGGACGGGTGCCATTAAACAAGGTGGCTGGAGGCCTCCCTGAGGTTCTAAAGTTTGAGTAGAGACCTGAATACGGTGAGGGAGTGAGCCTGCAGCTCTATGGGAGGATGGAGTTCCTGCTGGAGGAAAGGCACAGCCAGTGCAAAGGCCCTGAGGCAGGAGTGTGTTGGGCATATCTGAGTGGCCAGTGTGGCTGGAGTGCAAGAGGGAGAGTAGTGGAAAATGAGAGGGCAGGGGGGCCACGGGCCCCAGGTTAGCATGTGTGAGTTCTCTCAGAGGCTGTTTGGGGGGCCTGCCTGCAGCAGGACCCTTGTCATGGGACCTCTGACCTGGTTTGACCTCTTCCCTTCCCTGCCCAACTCCCTTGCCCTCTAAAGTTGCCCACCCTCCAGCCTCTGGGATCTGGGGTCCCGTTGCCCTGCAGGCAACCCTCCTAGGGGGCACCCGCAAAACTCAAACATGGCCCCTTCCTTAGTGTCCCTTGAGAACGTCACCGTCCTTGCTGTGCAGGGCGAGGGAAGACAGGCCGCTCCACTGCCCCTTTGCGTCCCAGCCATCTCTCCCCAGCTGTGCAGAATCCGACCCAAGGCCGGGTGAGGGTGTGGGATGCTGGCCTCTCCTTCCCAGGATCCCCTGCCTGCTTCCATGCTCAGCTCCTGCAGCTCTGCCCACGGGTTGTCGAAGCCGGGGAAGGGTGCTGGGAGCCCGCATCCAGGGCAGGACAGGCTGCTGGCTGGGACCAGTGCCCTGCAGCGGCCTCGCCTCCCTGCCATGGTGCAGACCCCCTGCTCCTCGTGTCTCCTGGACCTCACAATTTCGTGCAAGCTGCACACCCCACCCACCTCTGCCCTCACCCCCCTTCTCCTGGCACCCCCCCCCCCGCCCGGCTAGCTCCCCTATCAGTGCTTCTGTGTGGCCCCTGACCCCCACAGAACTCATCAAAACTCCTTTTGTGCTTTGGAAGAGAGTAAGCCTGGGCATCAGGGTAACAGGGCGCAGACCCTGACTGCCTGCCACGGGCTGGGTGCCTCTGGGTAGTTCATGCCCGCCGGGGCCTCAGCTTCCTCCTCTAGAAAGCTGAGCCCTGGATCCTTCCTCTTTAGGTCCATCAGTCAGTATGAGGAGTCGGTGCCGTCACACCAGGAGAAGGGGTGCTGCTGTCCCCTGGGGTCAGCCTCGTGTTTGCATAAGGGGCTTTGAGGCTGGTTTCTATCAGACTGGGAGCTCCTGGAGGGCCGGGATGGAGTCTTAATCCCACCTCTGTCCCCACATGCTTGCACGGTAAAGACAGGAGACGGGTGCTCCTCAGGTGAAGGAATGAAAGGTGGTTTCCGTGAATGAATGACCTAGAATGTCACTCTCACTAGAATGTCAGCTGCGTGAGGGCAGCTGACACTCTAGAGTCTCTTTCTCATTTGCCAGTGTTCCTCGTGTGCAGAACAGCGCCTGGCACATAGTAGGTGCTCAGCAAATACTTCTGAATGCCTCAGAAATAGATGCTTACTCCCTGTGCTATGGTCTCCATTCCCTCGGCCTCACACTCACCATGAGGGAAGGGACCGGACACTTCACAAAAGCTTGACCGTGTTGGGGAGTGACTGGTGCCCAGTGTGGGGACAGGAAGAGCCTCTCTGAGGAGGTGACCTTGAGCTGAGACCTGAATGACACGGTTCAGGAAGGTCTGAGGATATGTTCCAGGTGGAGGGGAAAACAAGGACAAGGAACAAGGGGACCATCTGAGGAGCAGCACAGAGGCTGGCCTGCGCGCCCCTGAAGGCCTTGGTGGGGGGCTGGCTGTCCTCCTCCAGGGCAGTGGAAGGAAGCCAGTGGCCGGTTTTCAGCAAAGATGCAGTCTGACCTGTATCCTCCCTGTGCAGAGGGGTGGGGAGTGGGGGAAGCCTGTGGCCCCTGGCGTCCAGGTGAGAGGGCGGTGCCCCCAGGTGGGGAGCGGCGGTGGGGACAGGGAGGGCGGGGTCTGGAATGGAGGTTGGAGAGAGCCAGTAGGACTTGCTGGTTGAGGGGTGGGGGTTGGGCAAAGGCAGCGTTCTGAGAAAACTGGATTTTTTGGTTGGTGCAGCTGGGTGGGCTGTTACATCATTTGCTAAAATCAGGGAAGAGGAGGAAGATGGACCTGGGTCTCCTTGAGACGGCGGCCGCCTGTTGGGCATCCGTGAGGGGAGCTGGCTCTTCATTCGGGGGCTCAAGCAGAGTCGGGGACACAGGGGTAAATGCGGGGTCAGCCGCACACGGAGGAGGTGTCCTGGGAGAGACCTGGGGGCGGGGTGAGAAGGGGCGGGGCTGCAGCAGAGAAGGGGCGGGGCTGCAGCAGAGAAGGGGGACGAAGGGGGGTGGTGGGAGGGAAGCTGGAGATGGGCGTGGGTGAGGGGGGGAGTAGAGGTCGGGCACAACTCTGAGTGTGGTGTGGGAGGGGGCAGAGGAGCGGGCAGGGAGCTGAGGGGAGGCAGGGTTGAGGTCTTTAAAGGATGGGAGATGCTGGGGCTGCTGGGAGGTGAGGGTCTGATGGGGCGGGGGGGGGGGGGGGGGGTGGGTGGGGGGGGCACCGGATGGGTGGGGAGAGCAGGGATGCAGGGGAGAGTCCTGAGGGGAGAGACACCGCAGCACCTGCCGTTGGTGGCCAAGAGGGAGACAAGGGCAGACAACCAGAAGAGAGAAGACAGGGGGCAGGGCCGCCGGTGGGGGGCGGGTCAGGCTGGGGGGTGGTCTCTAGGGTGTGGGGGCTGGTCTTAGATGGAGCAGGACAGCTCTTCCTTTGTCACAGGAAGGAGAGCAGATGGTGTGAGCAAAATGGGGGCAGGGCAGTGATTTCAGGTAGAAGAACGAGGTGATGGGGTGAGGCCTGCTCTGGACCTCCATGAGGGATGGGGGAGCGGCCAGCAGCAGGCTGTGGTGCCCGGGTGGCAGGTGTGAGAAGTAAAGCTGCGTGAGGTAGTTAGCCGGGTTGGAAGCAAACTTTGCAGGAACTGGAGACCTGTAGGCGGTTCCCTGGTCCGTGTCCTGTGGGAGGCTGGGGACCTTCTCCAGCAACGCGCAGCCCCGCGGGTCCCGGTGTGGAGCAGGTGGAGGGTGAGACTGGGCAGGGCTGGGAGTTGAGGGCCTCTGTGAAGGCGAGCTCGTAGGCTGTGCCAGGGAGTGGGTGCTAGCTAACCAACCAAATGGAGGGACAGACAGATGGACGAGAATTCCCACTGAGGGCACCAGGCAGGCGGTCTGGCAGGAATCCCCGCCTGCCGAGGCCTTGCTTTTCTACAAAACGGTCTTTGTTTTCTACAAAATGACATTGGTGGCCATAAAGTAGCGCCCAGCGCTACTGGGCTGGGCAGTACTGGGCTGGGCAGGGCTGGCTTGAACAAGCCTGGTAAGTAGGGAGTGCGGGGCTGTGGGGGGGGGGGGTTCCTAAGTTCCTCCTGTCGTCATATTTCCAGATCTGTTCACAAGTGCCCACAAGGACTGCCCCATGCCCCAGGGCATGGACCCCCGGAACCCGGACTTGCCCTCCAGCCACCCCCACACTGTTACTGCAGACCATGTCACTGGCAAGGTAACTGGTCCCACTTGATCCTTTCCTTCACCTGCCGTGCTGGTTCCTGGGACGCCCCCTACAGCGCTCCCCAGGGAGCCGCAACTGTTCGCATCTTCCCTCCTTGGATCCGAGCCCCTAAGGTTTGGTATGCATTTGGGTGAAAGTCTGAATCCGGCTGGGCATCCAGGGACTTGGACCAGGACCAGAAAAGAGAGTCCTGCTCTGGAGGTCTTTCCACACAAAGTACCTCAGCCTTGCAGATAACAAGTTCCCTGACCAGCCCACCACCTTCCTACTTAGCAGCCTGCCCTGCCTTCTGGAAAGTAAAGAAGTGGTACTTTTTTTTTTTTTAAGTTTATTTATTTAAGTGATCTCTACACCCAACATGGGGCTCAAACTCACAACCTGGAGACCAAGAGCCATGTGCTCTGCGGACTGAGCCAGCCAGGCACCCTAAGAGTGGGATTCTTTGTCCAGATGCCTTAGGAAGAGCTTGCCAGGGGCCTCAGATCCCGGGGTATCATTTCCACCCCACCCCCAGAGGTTGTGGCTTGGACCTACTGGTTGACATAACTTTTTTTTTTTTTAAACACACACCACATGCTAGGCTTTATGCTGGACACTTTGTCTCTATCATGTCACTTGCATCACCACAATCCCTGAGATAAATGGCATTTATCACCATTTTACAGAGGAAGAAACTGACGTCCTGAGCTGTTAAGGTGCTAGTCTAAGGGTACCCAGGTAGAAAGGGCAGAGTCGAAGCTTGAACCCAGGTCCGATCTACCCCCTGCGCCTGCTGCCTTCCTGGCGGAGCCCCCACTGCTCCCCGCCGCCCCACAACATCTTTCTCTGCACAGTGACGGAAGGCCGGGGGGCCGGACCAGGAGTAGGCAGAGCCCGGACCTCAGACAACAGCAGAAGGCTGACCCCCCACCACCACCCGGGGCTCAAGGACTCGTGCCATCTGCTGGCACTGTCTGCCAGGCCCTGCCTGACCCTCTTCCTCCTCTCATTATAGGACAAACAGATGGATTTCTGTTGGGATCCTTGGCAGGTCAGTGCGCTTTGCCCATCCCGCAGTCCAGACAGCCGCCGCGGACACTGTGGCCCTTTGCTCTGCGACCCCAGCTCGGGCACACAGTCCTGCCACCCTGGGGAGGGGGCCTCATGACAGCAGCGGGTGGGACGGTCGTGTGGGAGTGGCAGGGTCACCTGGGGAGGGGGCTTCGTGGGTCGGTAGTGGCCGGGAGATGTCCTCTGGCAGGTCTGCCCTGCCCTACTCCCCCCTCCCCTCCTTTCTGCAGAGGTGCTTCCAGACCACCAACGGCTACCTGGCCGACTCCAGGTCCTGCTCCAGCAACTACAACGTGGCAGCTCTGGCCACCTCGTCCCTTGTGGGTAGGTTCCAGGGTCTCTCCCCTGCCCCAGGGTTAGTACAGCCTGTCCCTTGCCCTTGCTGTGGCTGGAGGGGATGCAGCCTGTGGGAGCCAACATTTCCCGGACCCACGCTCCATGCCAGGTTCTGCAGGGACGAGGGACTTAAGGTTCCTGGCTCCCACCCCTGCTGTTAAATTGCTCGAAGCCGTGAGGGAATGGACCTAGTCTTTCGGAAGTCTGCCTGGTGTGGCCTCCCGGCCTCCACGGCAGGTGCAGTCTGCCCGTCATCCTGCCATGGGTGGGCTTCCCTGGAAGCAGAGCCCGGGCGCGAATTGTGCGGGTGATTTATGGAGGGATCGTTCTCAAGGGCAGCTTGTAGGAGTGAGGGCAGCAGGACCGGGCAGGGGAAGGAGCTCAGCAGAGATGGGGCTACAGGAGGACTCTGTCTCCGCCCCATCCCTGGGAGCTCAGGAGCACAAATCGAACCTCAGAACTTCCGGTGGGCGGCGTTGAGGCTGGCGGCTGGTTGGGTATCACCACCGAGTTGGTCAGCGGTGGCTCCTGGAAGGCTCTCCCGCCTCCCAGGCATCTCCGGGTGAGGCCACTCCCGTGAGCTAAGGGCAAGGCTCCGGAGAGGGCTGCCGGTGGGAGGCACGCAGGCCAGCAGAGGGGCGTCCAGGGGCTGCCACCGCATCTGGCCCCGGTCACCCACGGCACACTCAGGCCTTCCCGCGCTGCCCTCCCCCGTGTTTGCCCTGACTCTCTCCCACCCACCACCCTTTCCCTCTGCCTCCCCTGCCCTGCCAGGGCCACTCGAAACCGCCTCCTCCAGAGCTTCCTCTGGTTGCCTGTGCTCCTAGCTCGGGGGTATGTGTGGCGGGTTCTCCCCCGCTTCTTCCTCATTCCCATCTTTCCCATTTTCTCAGTATTATGTCTCTAGCTTCCTTTCTTAAACATTGCCAGTCCTCACTTCACGGCTCCTAGACCCCAGTGATGGTATGCTCAGCCTCGGTTCAGAGAGATGCTGAATCATTTCTGACGGTCTTCTCTGTCAGCTTCCACACCGAGGTAGTCTACTCCTAAGAGCCCTTCAGGTCCTCTGCCCCGCTTCCCAGCCCCTGTCCTGTCTCTCGCCGCATCCCTTCAGTCATCCCTCCTGATGGTGCCCCATCTCCACCCTTGGCCCCATCCCCTAATTGGGGTGCTCTAAACAACGGCTCTAACCTGCCACTCTTTTGCTTATTACCCTGCTGTGGCTCCCCATTGCTAGAAGGAAAACTCTGGAGTCCTAGGCCTGCCTCTCTCAGTCCTAAGTCTCACCCCTGATGGGCTCCCCAGCCTTTTCTGCCATCCCAGCCTTAGTATGGCCCCCATATCCCATCCCTGGCAGTCCCAGAATCATGCCAGATTCTGCCATGCCTTCCTCCTCGTCTCATCTCTGCCTCCATCTGCCCATCTGTCCAATACACCTGCAAACCACCAACCTACCTGTAAAGCTCAACCCCAGTCCACCTCTTCCAGGAAGCCTTCCTGGCCTGCTGCATCCCACATAGGTCTCCCGCCAGCAGAGCTGGCACTGGCCTTGGCACAGGGGGTGCTCTCTTGGAACTGGTTAATTAATAGATAAAGGGAGAGGGCTGGGTGGAGACCTTGAGTGGATCTTCTGGGACAGAAGGGTCTAAACCTGGTCAAAGGGAATGAGGGACAGGGCAGGTCTGGGAAGAAGCACCAGGTGGAGGGGGACATTGCTGGGAGTAGGATATTGGGAGGGCTTGGGGCCTCTGCATGGGTGGGGACCTAAGTGAGGTAGGGCCTTGGGGCTTGGGGAGGGTGTGGGGTGCTGACTGGGCATGGGCTCTGGTTGGGCAGGAGGACCTGCTGGGATAGATTCAGGCATTGTGAGTATGGGGCTGGGAGGACACGGGGCATGGGGTGAGTACAGAGCCTGAATGCTTGTAGGGTACAGGCCATTAGATGGGCCTGAGTTGTGGGGGGGCGGGGAGATTGGGGTGGGGGGGCAGGCCCCTGGGCAGGGTTTTATGTCAGAGCAGTCACCCAGCTGCCCTCAATGCTCCCAGGGGTGGTGCAGAGCATCAAGGATCACATCACAAAGCCCACGGCCATGGCACGTGGCCGCGTGGCCCACCTGATCGAGTGGAAGGGCTGGCGCGCCCAGCGGTCAGGCTGGGAGCTGTCCCCCGCTGAGGACGAGCATTACTGCCGCCTGCCCGATGAGCTGCGGGAGGCCCGTTTTGCTGCAGGTCAGTGGTTGGGGAGCCTGGGGACGGGGACTGGTCGGGGCTCTGGTCCTTAGGAGACCGAGGGTCGCCACATGGGCATTGTCGAGACGTGGCCATGGGTGGACAGGCATTCGGGGGAGCCGTCTGGTCACCAGGGCCCAGATGGACAGTTGGGTGTTGGGTGCCAGCCCATCCTGGTGCTGAACGCCCCCGCCTCCTGACGCGTCCCTGCTGAGCTGGTCTGGCTGTTCCCCCACCCCCCGCAGGGGTTGCCGAGCAGTTTGCGATCACAGAGGCCACGCTGAGCGCCTGGTCCTCGCTGGACGACGAGGAGCTTCACCTCGAGAACAGCCCTCAGGACATGGTCCAGCTCCAGGGTATGACCCGGGTGGGCGCCGGGGCGCGGTGGGTGGAACAGAGCCGGGGCTGGGTGCCAGCCTCGGACAAGCCCCTCCCGGTCTCAGCCTGGGTTTTTGCATCTGTGGGCGGGAGCAAGGGGTCCTCGCCCCGCCCACTGCCGACCAAGTACAGCGTAAGCGGGGAGGCGAGAAGGAGCGCTGTAACCGGTTAGGGGATGACGTGCTTACCCACTTCGGTGTTGCCCTGTGCCATTTCACTTCCTCCTCACCACACCTCTAAGAAGGGGGCCCTGTTATTATTTCCTTTTACAGATAAGGGAAACTGAGGCACCAGGAACCTTGCCCTAGGTTACAGCTAGAGGCGTCAGAGCCTGGATCTGATCCTTAATACCAAGCACAGCCAGTCCAGGTTACTGCTGGGGCTTCACTGGCCCCGGGGCCTCGGTGACACCCACAGGCCCATCATTTTACAGGAAGAACAGCGGTTGTCCCAGCTGTCCCAGCGCCGGATTCGAGGCCGGCAGCGTAGCCTGCTGTTAACGACTCCAGCTTTCTCCACCACCCCTGTAATCCCCAGGGAGAAACTGGGGCTCAGAGAGGTTCGGTGACACAGCTCGGCAGCGACAAAGGATTTGGAGATCAGTCTTCTGTCCCCGACCTTCCCTCACGCACCAGGAGAGGGTGAGGAGCAGGGCTGGGACTCCGTTCCTCACGCTCCCTACCCCTCCTGTTGGTTTTCCAGACCTGGAGAGCGTCTACCTGCAGGACAGTCTTCTGAGTGGCCCCTCACAGGATGACAGTCTTCTGGCCTTCTCCTCCTCTGGCCTCTCCCCCGAGGGCTGGCCCTCACCCGACGAGCCCCCGATCACTGCTGTCGGCCCCCAGCCCCCCAGCCTGGAAGAGGAGCATCAGCGGCGGCTGCCTCGGGGTCTGGGGCCTGAGGGTGGGGCCCATCTGCAGGGTTCCCTCCCCTCGGTGGACAGCATCTCCCTCTCAGAGGAGGAGGACGAGGTGTTCTATAACTGAGGGGGGGCGGCTGTGTGCCTCGGAGCCTTCTCATACTGTGACCTTGCCCGGTGGGCAGCCCAGGCGTATCAGGATGTTGGGGTCTGGGCCGGGCATTTCTGGACTCCTCAGGGCAGGCAGGGGTGGGTACAGCAGGGACGGGGGCCCAGCCCTCCCCGTGGACCAATCGGTGCCTCCGTGGACCTGCCCCAGGAGTGGGAGCCATAATCCCCCTTCTCCTTTCTTTACTTGGCTCAGCAGGGAACCTTCCCCGCGGGGTTTCCGCTCGAGGACTCTCAGCAGGCATCAGGGCAAGCTGCCACGAGGAGCCAGCCTCTGGGCCCCTGGGCAGACGCTCTCAGAAGGACTCGGGAGACCCACTTGGAGTGGGGTCTGGGGACCCTGCCTTGACCCCGGGGCTCAGTCCTCCCCCCTCCCTCTGTGTTTGTGTCCCCATCAGAGGTGGGACAGCCTCTCTGGTAGCTAAGCTCCTCGGCTCCCTCCACGAGGATCGCCTGTCCCTGGTGCCCCTGCTCCCTTCCTTGCACCCTCCTCCCACCTTCCAGAAGGTTCTCTACAGACATTAAAGTGGTGGATTCACCCTGGATGAACTTGGCCTGGTCTCTGGGGGAAGGTATGTCCTTGAGCCCCTGGGGTAAGGGGGTTATAGAGGGATTTAGGGGAGGGCCCCTAACCACCCAACACACACGCAGGTAGTCAGCCTCGGCCACCCAGCCAGGAGAGACCCCATCCCCATGGAAGATGCCTGAGGTTCTGTCTGATCCCCCAGGAGCCATACCTAGGGATCTGCTTTATCAGCCCTGGCTCAGCCAACAAGGAAGCTGGGGGTGGGGTGAGGGTAACTGGGCCACATGGTCCTCCTTATACCTGAGAACAAGCATCCTAAGACCTGATGGGGGACCTGCTTACCTACCAGGGACCTATCTCCCTGCCAGGAGGAGCAGTGGGAGGCGGGAGACCCAGGCTTGCAATGCCCACATGGCCACCAGGGGGCGCCAAGACCCCACTCAGGGCCAGCACTGAGCTGTCCACATCCTTGGAGCTGAGAGAGTCTATAGCTCTGGGAACCAGCTTTATTTTTCTCAGAAGCCTCTGGTTGGGAGTCCTAAACTCCCAGAGGGCATCTGTGCCTGCCCTTGCCGATAGCCCTACACCAATGTCTTGACTGTGAATTTGGTGAATTTTCAATGAGCACCCACTGTCTGCTGGTTTTCTGTGCTCTTGAATTCTGCTGGGTCCAGGGTGGGATTTGTCCTTTACAGTATGCAGCGCTTGTGTCGCCCAGGATGGAACACAGTGAGCGTGGGGCCCTGCTCAGTGTTAGGTTAGAGCCGCCTGCTTCACCGAGGAGATGAGCTGGTCTGGAGGGCTGTGTTGTGATGGGGGAAGAGAGGCAGGGTCTCGGCCCAGGGTCTTGCCAGGCTGGCTCACTTTGGAGCTGGTGGGTTTGTCAGGCTGGAAATTGCTTTCTTCAACTAGAACAGAGAAAGAGGGGTTTGGGGGAGGGAGGGTGTAGAGGAGGCTGAGAGTGGGGATTCCGGGACTGACTGGCTGCCCTAAGGGTTGATTCAGGGGAAGGGGGTAAATGTTAAAGCCAGTTCCTCCCCATTATACAGATGGCATCATTTAGACCCAGAGAATGGCAGGGCTGGCTCCTGGCCACAAAACAGTGGCCAGGCTCTCTGGGCCAAAAAGTGGGGCTCATCAGAACCCAGTGAGGCCCCTCTAAGTTGGGATGGGAAGATACTGGTGCCCCCCCAACCCCGCGCCAGTCTGCTCGAGCATGGCTCCTCTGCCTTGCTTTGCCCCTGGGACCCTCATACCTCCACCCAAGACACAGAGCCCACAGCTCTGCCCAGAGATGTCACAGGCAGGGACTGAAGTTTCAACAGCTCAAAGAGGTTGTGTGCCTAGAGGAGAGGGGTTGTTAGTAAACATTGGAAGATAGATGGTGCTCAGCCCTTCGCTCTGGTTTCAGTCTCTCCCTAGCCTGGGGCCTGTGATCTGAGGTGGAGGCTCTGGCCAGAGCTCTGTCCCAGGGGTGCCCACCCGTCTATATCAGAGCCTGGGAAAGGGGGTGGGGTGCAGTAACAGTGGATGGGACATTAGGGCCTGCAATGTCCACTATGACCACCAGGGGTCTCCAGAGTCCACACAAGGGACCAACGGGAAGGCCGAGTTTATAAGCATGCTCCAGCGTGATCCCGCCGCACAGAGGGGCTGAGGCCATCTCCGTGTCCCAGCCTGCTTCTGCCCCTCTCTGACCCCATGTACCAAAGCCCCTGTTTTGCAGGATGGGAAGGGATCAGGATTCAGAGGGATTCATTTGCCCGGGATCACACAGGGAGAATGTGGCGGACCTGCAATTGAGACCCCTGTGTGCTTTGATGCAAAGACATATTTTTAACTACAGTCTCTCTCCACCCAGAGCCTTCTGCTCCCTCAAGCTCTCCCTCTTCCCTGGTCCATGCATCATCCCAAGAACCCTAGAAATGAGGGACAGAGAGAACAAGGACTACTGTGCTCATTTTACAGATGAGGAAGCCGACCCAGGAGGAGCAGAGAGCCTTGGCCACAAGGTGCCAAGAAAGCTGGAGCTTCCCCTCTATCCCACGGTCCTTGTCTGCCTGCATGCCCAAGCCCTCCCCATTACCTGATGCAGAGAGGTCTCCGGAGACAGCTGCAGGGTCACAGGCTCTATGGGACAGCCCCCAGCCAGGAGGTCCCGAAGACACTGCCAGCGATGCAGGAAGGCTCATGGGGGGCTGGGCCAGCCTCCGCTATCTCCAGGCTGTCCCTCTCAAACCCCCTTTCCCTGAGGCACCCCCCTCACTTCCCTGCTGACCACTCCCCAGCCTGACACCCCCCCCCCCCCCAGGAGTACTTACCGGGTGCCCTGGAGTCCAAGAAGAAGGCTCAGCCCGGAGTGCCTGCACCAAGTCCTCCCTTCCCACAGTGCCCACCAGTATCTGAGACTCTGCACGAGTGGAGAGGGAGTGAGCCACATGGCATTTACTGGGTGTTCTCACGTATCTCAGGAAACTACAGCAGCCAGTGGGTCGGGAGCTATGACCACCAATTTTATATAAGAGGAAACTGAGGCTAGGAGGCACAGAGAGCTTATTTATCTTGCCCAAGGTCATTGACTGCTGATGTGGAGGTTGGTAATGGAAGGTAGCTGTGGGAGGCTGCCCACCCTGATTCCCCCTGTGGCGGGGTCTCTCGAGGCAGGAGCAGCTCTGGGACATGGGCATGAAGATGTCTATGGGTCAGAGCGGGCTTTGCCCCTCATTTCCCTCAGCAAGTTCCACATCTGACTCAGCCCAGTGCAAGTGTGAACCCAGAAGACCACCACGTTGGGAGGTTGTGCCGTGGGCTGAGGGCTTGGCACGCCTCCCTCCAAGCTGCCACTGGAGTTGGCAGGTGTTGGGTTTTGAGAGGGGAGCCTGGCATTTTTCCTTCTTGTCAAGTAAAATCATTCTCTCCCTTTAGACAACAACAATTAAAGCTATTTCTTAGGTGAGCAGCAGGGTCCAGCAGCCTGGGCCTGGGCTGGTTGGGAGCTCTTGGTTGGGAGCTCTTTGCTTCCCGTGGCTCTGAGGGTAGAAGTGGTCTTGTTCTTGGGGGCCAATTTTGTCTTTGTTCCAGGAGGTGGAGCCTTTTGGAGGAGTCATCCATATGCAAACATTTCCAAATGACATATTTGGTGTATTCTGTGAGATCATGTTAGAGATATCCCAATCTGAGTAGGGAGAGGGCGTGGCATTGGGGTTGAGAACCTCTGATAACTCCATGTCGGTCCCTAGTTTCCAGGTGGGGAAACTGCAGTTCACAGCGGGTTTGCCCATGGTTCTGCTGTTCACAAATGGCTTTATGGCCTCTTGGGGGTGGGTATGGTGGTAACCATACGGTTGTGCAGGTTGATAACTGAACAAGATACCTGCCCAAAGGTTCAGTAGGAGTCAAAATCCAGCTGTGCTATGCTTGCCAAGCGTGTACCTTGTCTCGTTTGCATATGTGTGCTGATGGGTGCCCCTGAGTGGACAGGACTGACTCCCGCTCCCCCCTACCCCTGCAATCTTTCCTACTTTTATTGTACTTGTGTCCCAGTGGGAAATGATGCTGTAGCTAGATCCTTCCCCAAGACTCAGCTTGTGTGTCTTTTCACAAGGCCACCCATTCATTTTTCTTTAAAAAGATACTTTTCTCGTGGCGACAGGGTTTCAGGAGAGGTGAGTTAGCTGGGAATGCTTGAAGGGGAGACTGAGATAAGGAGTCCTCGGACACCTTGTAGCGTTGCCGTTCACTACCCCCACTCCCAAGCACACCAGGCCTGGCTTCTAGAATTTCTAAAACTACCCATGGTGCGCCTTACAAGCCTCCTCTCATCTCATTTAAACATGTCAACCACCCCAAGTTAGGGAGGTCATTGTTTCCACTTTACCAGTGAGGAAACTGAGGCTCAGAGAAATGAAGTGACCTGCCCAAGGTCACACGGCTGCAGAGACAAGATTCAGAGTCAGGTGACGGACAGGTCCAATGCCCTGCTTCCCCTTTCCTGGGCCTACCCCTCCAAGGCCAAAGGTAAAGGTAGAGCAAATGTCCCCTCCACACCCATGCTCCCTCCTTCCTGCTGGGCACCTGTGCTCTCCACCAGGAAATACTTGGCCAGGTCTGTGGAGGTCACCACCCTGGCCACTTCCTCCAGCGGTGCATCCTTGGCCAGCGTGGTGATGGCACAGTTCATGAAGTGTTCCACGATCACACGGTGAGAGCTGGAAGCAGAAGGATGCTCCCCTCAGGTCCTGGAGCGAGGGGGTCTCCAGACCCCAGGACGAGGTAGGGGTACCTGGGGGGAGCTGGGTCTGGGGTGTGGGCAGGCACTGAGAGATGTCTAGGATGAACAGCTCCTAGAACCCCAAGGGGGGGAGGAACTTGGAGACAGTTCACCTATGGCCTGATTCTGGATTCCCAGCCCCTGAACCCCTATCCCCCACCCCCCAGACTGACTCCATTTCAGTGTCTTTTACTCAGAAGTCTTCCCTGGAGAATTTCATCTGAAGAAAAGTTTTATGGCAGAAAGGGAAAAAAAAAAAAAAAGGTTTAAAGTTTGAAAATCACCGGAGTGGCTTCCCCCATTTTACAGATGGAGAAACAGAGGTCTGGACCAAGGTGCCAGTTTGCACATGTTTGGATCTGGGTCTTGGACCCAAGACTCTTAGAGCCTCTTAGTCCTGCTTCTCTGGGAACAGAAGCTGCTCTGGTCCTGTCTGGCCAGGGGAGATTCCAAAGCCTGATTCCAGTCCCAGCGTCACAGCGAGGACAGCAGGGCAGGGGTGGGAGAGAGGAGGGGACATCCCAGATCTGGTGCTGACTCTCTGTGTGATGGGGAGCAAGGCACGGCGCCTCTCTGAGCCCCAGTTTCCAGCAAATGGGCAGCATCAGTCCTGTCGTGCAGACAGAATGATGACTAAGAAGACACAGAGGCCCTGGAGGCCAAGCACTTGCCCAAGGTCATGCAGGGAGTGGAAGAGAGTGGAGATGAGGTGGCTGTGTATCAGCCCCTTCCACACCACCCACATCCAAGGTCAGCCACAGGGAAGGTTTTATACGGGGGGGCGCTTTACCCCAGCCCACCCAGGCTGATCACCCCCATCAGCCAGCCCAACGTGGGTACCTCTCACCTGATTTTTCGGCCTCGGATCCACGGAAGGTATGGCAGCTTCTTGACAATGATGGTGCCGTCATAGAAGGAGGGTTGGCAGCTCTGGGCGATGGCGTTGGCCGCCAGCACGGCCATCAACACGGGCAGCGCATGCACTATCTGGCCAGTCAGCTCGAAGGCCAGCAGCGCCGTGGAGATGGTGTGGGTCACGGCCCCCGAGAAGGCCGCAGCCCCTGCAGGGGGCAGAGCCAGGGTGGGGTGGTTCAAGCCACAGGGGCCATCGTCACACAGAGGCCACACGCTGGCCACTGCTGGAAGCGCCCTGGTGCCTGGGCTCGGGGAGCGGGAGCATGTAAGGGACAGGATGGGGTGTCAGGGACAGACGAGAGCTAGAGAGAATAACAGCGGCTCGGGGGACGGGGCTCAGGGAGGGGCTCTCAATGCCCTGACCCTCCGGGTCCAGCCCAGCGCCTCCAAGGTCTGCCCACCCCGTGGGGACCCAGCCCACTCACCTGCCAGGGCGTACCCCCCAGGCATGATGGGGTTGGTGACCCCTCCGGCCACGATGCCCTCGGGGAAGGCAAGAGCGAGGGCCTCTCCTATGAGACGCCCGATGCCAGCTCCTGGCCAGAGAGAGAGGGGGGCGGGGGAGGCAGACTGATGCGGCCCCCACAGGCTTCCGTTCCTGGGGACCAGCCTCAGTGCCATCTGAGGAGGAAGGGAGAGAGCCGGGAGCCGCGGCCCTGCCCCAGTAACCAGGAAACTCTCGGAGCCTGGGAACCCCAGACTCACCAAAGATGAATATGGGCATGAAGTACCCAGCAGGGATGGGGATGGTGGTGGCCAGAATCAGCATCCAGAACTGTGGGGGGGGGGGGACCCGGAGGAGCGGAGGTTAGAGGCAAGGGGACGAGAATGGGCAGGGGACCTGGGCACTTCCCAGACAGCAGGAGGCAGCCCATGCACACGGCCATCACCACCGTCTGGTGTTAGGAGGGCACTGGCCAACTGAAGGACACCCACCCTGACGAAGAGCCTACTACGTGCCTGGCATCGTGCCAAGGGCTTTCCTTTCTTCCTCCTCAACCTTCCCTTGGAGGTAGACACACAACGACTCCCCCATTTTAAAGGTGAGGAAACTGAGGCTCAGAATTGAAACCACGTGGACTGGGGTCACACAGGGGGCGAGAGAGAGATCAGACAGTCTGGGTGGAAGGCCCGGGCGCTGTGCTGCACCCAGTGGGAGGCCTTGCTCTGCATCCCACCCAAGGCCAGTCTCCACTCTGCACATGACCCCGGTGGGGGGGGGGCACGGCACCCACCTTCATAACCAGAAAGAAGGCGAGGGTCCCAAAGATGGTGAACCGCGGGTGGTACCATTCAAACCACAGGTTCTGGGGGTCGAGCTCCTTGGGCCAGGGTGGGGATGAGTTCCGGGTCATCAGCGCCCACGAGTGGTTGTCGAACAGTGAGTCCAGATGCTGCTTCATGGACAGCTGGCGCAGGGGACAGGTCGGAACTCTGCAGGGGGGGACTGGGCAGCCGCTCCTGCCTCCGCCTCCCCCTGACCCTGCCTTAGATCCTCCCACCTTGGGATGGGCTCTGACCTCCCAGAGGGCAGTGTCCTCAGCTAGAACTCGAGGATGACCCGCAGGCTTCCCCTTACAGGTGTCATGGGGATGAAGTGAAATGACAGGCACATTGTGGGTGAGGGATGGGGGTGCCCCACTCCCACCCTCCCGGCTCAGCGCCTCTTACCCGAGAAGCCAGAAAGCGGCCCACGCCAGGAGGGTAAGTGATGGAGGCGAGAATCAAGGCCGCCAGAGCGGCATACAGAGGCTTGCTGTGGGGCGTGGGGTGGCGGGGTGAGCTCGGGTGCTGGTCCTCCTCTCCCTCCACCCCACGGAGGAGGAGCCGGGCAAGAGCAGGGCCCACCCCCCTGAGGCAGAAACCGGAGGAATGGGGGACACAGGCCAGACCCCCTCCAGGGGAGGAAACCAGGGCTGCTACAGGAGTTGGGGACAGAGCTCCGCCAGGCCAGGGCGGGCCATGCATGGCCAGCCTGGGGCAGAGGCCAATGCCACGGGGCAAGCAAGGTCTGGGGAGCAGAGGGGCTCAGGGCTTCTGGCTCTGTGGGGAAGGAGGGCTTGTGGGGGGCCAAGCCCATTGATAGGGTGAGGACTCAGGGGGAGAGGGGAACACGTGGAAGGTTGAAAGCCCGGCAAGCTGGGGGTGCGGGTGTGGAGCGGTGACTGTGGGGACCTGGAGAGGGGGGCTAGGAGGCAATAGAGGCTCCATAAGCGGAGTGTGGGCTAGGCAGGTTTTGGGGGGCTCAGTAGGAGGATAACAATGCCGTCAGAGAGTGGGGTTCTCTATAAAAGGGAGCTGTGGGCTCAGGAGGCTGAGGAAGGGAGCAGGGCTGTCCTCCCTGAAAGGCCTCCCCAGTTCCTGTCCAGAGCCTACCTGGTGGCCAGCAGTTTGGAGATAAGCCGGTTGGTCTTGACAAAACCAAGGAATGTTCGCTGACAGAAGAGGTACGCGCAGCTCACGATGCCACAGATGGCCCTGGGGTGGGAAGGGGAGGCCAGAGCTCCGCCCCAGAAACAAGGGCAGCGGCTCAGGCCTGGGTGAGGCCCCCCGGCGGGGCTCTCGAGGGACCCGAGGCACTCACTCACCCCAGGGCCACAAAAAAGAAGATCTCTGGCAGGTCGAACGGGACATCCACCCTGAAATTGGTCTTGTAGAGGGAGGTGATGGTCTCTGGGGCAGGAGGGAAAGATCAGGGACCACACCCTGGCCCCAGCCAAACCCAAATCCCAGACTTGACAAAGAGCAGCGGAGGTGATGCTCAGTACTGCCCCTGAATACCCTTTCCTGGCATTCAAGGCCCCGAAAACCAGCCCTTGCCTCCTTGCTCAGCCTTGCCCCCCTGGGGCTCCCATCCCTCACGCCCAATACAGGTCAGCAAGGAAAGGAGAGAGGGAGAAAAGATGGGAGGAGGGGGGATGGGGGCGGGTGGCCGGGGGGGTTGGAGCCAGGGCTGGGTCCAGCGGTCTCACGGGGACTCACCCTGCTCGCTGTTGAAGACGGACAGGAGGCGAAACATGAAGGCTCCGCAGGTGGCCGCAAAGAAGCCCCTCCAGTAATCCCAGACAGAGAAGTGGGAAGACATGACCTCGATGCTGAACAGGATCCCTGAAGGTGGTGCTGAGCTAAGGGCAGAGCCCCGCCTCCGTCCACCCCAGCGCCCTGACCCCTCCCATCCTGCTCTCCCTGCAGCCGACGTGAGACAGGCCAGGCAGGAGCCCACGGAGAGCTTCTCCATCCCTACAACGGCCCTGTGGCAAGGCGCGAGCATCCCCGAGGCTCAGAGAGCTGAACCCACTAGCCCAGGTCACACAGGGGAGCCCAAGTCTGTCTGATGTGACCCTGAGGCGTCTTGACAGCCCCCTCCACCCCCCCACCCTGGGGCGGCTGTGCCCTCCAAGGACTGCAGTGAGAACCGAGACCTGTGTCAGCCCACACCTCCTCCAAGGTCCTCAGCGGGACAGGAGTGAGGGGGTGGTCCGCAGGAGGGGTGGGGGGGGGCCCCAGGGCGCGAGGGAGGGGCACAGTCTCACCACTGAAGGGCGCTGCAAACACCGTGGCCACGCCCACTGCTGCTGCCACCACCAGCATCTCGTTCTGCTTGCTCTTGTTCTGGGAAGATCCCGAGTCTGGGGCTCAGAGTCAGCCCCCCCCCACCCCCCCTCATTCCTCCAAGGGGGGGCCGTCCCTGACCCCCTTACCTCAGACTCTCCAATGGCCTTGGTGTGCACCCGGCCCAGGTAGGCAGCGATCATCACAGACAGGTGCACGAAGGGGCCCTGCAGGGGAGGTGTGGGCACCTGGCACAGGGCTCGCCTCACTCCTCCCCACTGGGGCCCGGGGCTGGGGGGCCGAGAGCCTCATCCAGAACCGCACAGCTGCCCCGCCACACCCTCGTCCTCTGTCTCCCCAGCTCTTTGGTCACACTCTGGGGACCTGGCCTGCCTCCTCCCCAGGCCAGAACCCTTAAAAGCAGGCATTGGCCTGAGTCCCCACTGACCCTGCTTCTGTGGGGCAAAGGGGGGGGATGGTGTGGGGGGGTGCTCTCACGCCTGCCCGTACCACTTTGCCCAGGAAGATGGTGCTGCCGGCGGCCAGGGTGCAGGTGAGGCCGGCCACCTTGGCCCCGAAGTTCTTGATGTCCAGGTAATCCTCCAGCACCACGCCGGTCAGCATAGTCTTCAACTCCGGGATTCCAGAACCTTGGCAGGGGATGGACACGGGGCAAGACAGGGGCGGTCTCTTAGATTACACTCTGAACTCCTCACCTGCCCAAAACTTTTCACATCATGATCTGGTCAGGTTCTCCAAAACCCTGAGTTAAGATCTGTGAACTCATTTGCAGAGGAGGAAGTTGAGGGTCAGAGAGGGGCCGGGAGCTGTCTGTGTGGTTCCAGCAGAGCCTGGCAGACAGCTACGGCAAAATGGGGGGCACCCAGGATAGAATCTCAGGCCACCCCTGGATGCACCCCCGGAGGTCCCCAGTGCTGGCCTGGAGCTGGAGGCAGAGCTGAGAGGCCTGGGAAGGCTGTGCGCCTCCCTCAGCCCCTCCCTGGGGAGCCTGCCACCAGAAGCACCCTCAGAATGGAAGCAGAGCCAGCAGTGACCCCAGAGTCAAGATCTGACCTTCTCGCAGTGTTTGCTTCGGTGCAAGCCACACGAAGCTTCTGAGCCTGCTTCCCGCCTCCCCCCATCAGATGCCCAGAGGGGTATGAACAGGCTCTGGCCCCCGGCACACAGGCACACGGCTCACCTCCAGAGAAGGGCGTGATGCTCTGGGAGAAGCCGGAGGAGAAGGAGACCAGGGCCACAGGGTACACGGTCCAGGAGAGGTACCGGAGCAGGTGGCTGTCCCCAATTTCCCGGTATAACCACTTGTGTGCTGGGGACACCCGGGAGTCAGGAAGCCAGCGCAGGCTTTGCAGCCCTCAGGTGTCCACTAACCCAGAAAGGGAGGCTCGAAGAGGGGAGGCCCCCCAGTGAGCGGCAGATGCCCAAATGGAGGCAGGATGAAGACCCTGGATCCATATCCCAGTGTTGCCACACCCACTGAATGACCTTGGGCAAGTGACTTAACCTCAGTGAGCCTCCGTTTCCCCATGGGTCAAATGGGCTACCGATGGGAGCTCCCCCATGGGGTCATTGCGAGAAAGCACTCAGATGATGTCCAATGTTTGAGGCGTAGCAGGTTCTCAGGATGGCACCTGACCAAGTCTACCAGGGGGTGTTAGAACCTTCCTGCCTATGCTCCCCCGTTCCTGAGAGAACTCAGGGTGCAGAGAGCCCACTGGAGCACAGGGAAAGAAAGTTCTATTTCTGGTGATCCAAGCAAGTGCCGTCCCTGGGCGTTACTGAGGTGAGAGCAAGGAGGAAGGAGGAGGAGAAGGGGCAGGAACAGCGGGAAGAGGTGGGCACTGAGCTCAGGGGAAGAAGGGCTCTTGGGAACATTCAGGTCTTTCTTGCTTTTTGTGCAAGGAGACCCAGAGAGGGGCAGGAACCTACCCAGCATCACACAGCAAGTCAAGAGCAAAGCTTGGACCAGCCCCAGGCCCCCTCCCTACCCCAAGCCCTCCTCCACCCACGATGCACCTGACAGCCCATCTGGCATCCTGAGAGCGTGTGTGGAAGCCTGTGTCCAGAGCAGGTGTGTGTGCCCGGGAGGGGTTACCTCGCACCACACGCCCGATAGCGAAGTTCATGGTGTAGCTGATCAGGGCCATGAGCACCCCGAGGGTCATCAGGAAATACCAGTCCTCCCCAACGCGGAACACTTTCTGCTTCAGCCACTCCAGGCCACCTGGGGCAGGGCCACGTGGTCATAGCCCAGGGCCCGAGATGGCGCATGGACAGCCCCTTCCCTGGAGACCTGCTGGGGCTCAGGGCAGGGAGTGCGGGGGCAGCATGGGGCTGGGTCATGGGGTCAAGTCCAGGGTGGCTGAGAAGGGGCTCTGTGCATGAGGGGCAAAGCAAGAATTAAGGCAAGGGAAGGCAGCAGCATGGTGGGTGCCAGGCGTATGGGCCCCACTAGGGGATAGTTGACCTGTGCACCCTCCCCCACCCCACCCCATGCTGGATGCTCGGGAAGATTGCCGGAGCCGGCTGGGGCGGGGGAGGGTGTGCTGAGAGCTACAGCTTTCTCCAGGGTCTCCACAGGGCACAGCTCAGAGAACGCAAGAATCTAGCAGAAGTCCTCCTTGTCTCCAGACCTGTGGGCCTGTGCTACAGGCCATGCTAGGGCCAGGCCAGGCAGCACCCACTGGGCGCAGAGCAAGGCCCCTAGCATGGCCATCAGGCTTTGGGGTTGCTTTCCCCAAAGGCAGAGAACAGACCTCAAGACCTACAGGCAGAGGGACAGGCGGACAGGTCCCTTCCCTCCCTGCCACCCGGAGACTGTGGGCAGGTGAAGGCAGGGCAGCTCTTGGGTTTCAAGGTGGAGAGGGGAGGGGGAATCCAGGAAGGGGTGACGCCCTGAGGGGTCTTCTACAGGCAGAGGAAGGGGACCTCGCTCTCACCTCGAATGGCTCGGCGGACACGGGGACACGGGCCCCACAGCTCCCGAAGGCTCACAGGGGTCCCCGAGGAGCCCTCACGCAGCCCCACCAGCTCTTCCATTGGGTCCCAGAGCAGACGGACAGACAGACTGTTGGTACCCAGCCACCTGGCACCTCCCAGATAAAAAGGAACTGAGGTGTTTTCCTGTGCACACGTTCGCTTGCACGTGTGTGAAGCTATCAGGAGGGGACATGGGTCTGATGTGTCCTCATCACTGAGGGAGGGTGCCGAGGGTGCACATATCTGTGTGAGGGTACAGGGGTGGGGGCCGGGGTACCAGTGTCCTCTGTGTCCAGGAGCAGATTGGTCACGGCGGGGCCCCAAGCCTAGAACTCCCTTCCTCTGCTGTTGACATTACTCCTATCCTGCCTCCAAGCACCGCTGCCTCCCCTGTGCAGAGAGATCTCCTTGCCCAGCAGAGTCGCTCGCATCGTGGGGTCCGCATGGATGGCTCTGACTCCCCATGCCCGTTCCTGAGCCCCCTCTCTCCTGCTCAGGCCACAGAGGGCAGGGAAACAGCAGATCCATGGTGGTTGTAAAGAGGTGCTGGCTCCCTCCCGCCAAGCCTCCTGCTCCTGTCTGGCCTTCCCTGGGCCGGGCAGGTTCTACCCCAGTCCAGGCCCCCACTCGACACCCGGCAGCCCCTCACCTCTGTCCGTCGGTCCTGCTGTGGCCCCAGCCGGCCCTCCTCTAACAGAGACTCCTTTGCCTGCAGCCCAGGTGCACCTGGACAGGTCTGTGCTCCACCAATCCACACCCTGGGTGCCCCCCCTCCCTCCCCGCCCTGCCACAGGGTTGACCCTGGCCATTAAGAATGTCCTTGACAAACCACCCAGAACTGCCCAGGCCGGTTGAGCCATGCAGGCCAGAGGAGCCATGGGGGACCAGGAGCTGGAGCTCCCTAGAACCCAGGAGAGCCGCGCGGAGGGTGGCACTCGACCACGCTGGGGGCTCCCCGCTGCTGGCTGGCTCGGGGACATGGAGGGGCTGGAGAAGCTCCTGTACCCAGCAGCAGAGTGGCGGGGGGGGGTCCTCTGCGGGGGCTGGATTCTCAGAGCTGGACACAGAAAGGGTTTGAGGAAGCAGAGAAAGGAGGGGGATGAAAGCCGACGGAGCCTCGCTGTGTGCCAGCCTCTGTGCTCAGCCCTCCCCCCGAATCTGTGCTTGCTCACCGAAACCCAGCGAGGTGGGAGGAACTAGATCCCGTGTTAAAGACATGAGGGTCTCTGAGGGGTGATGCTGCTCGTCCAAGGTCACAGAGACCAAGGGGCAGAGCCGGAATTCTCAGCCAGGTGTGTAGGTCTCCAAAGCCTGCACACGGCTCCGCCACCCACCTTGCTTGGAGTGGGGGTGGGGTGGGGGGAGATCGACACACGGGAGCAGTGTGGTGATGTGGGGTGCTGCATGCCTCTGAGGCTTGGGGAGGAACTTGAACTTGATCCCCAGGTCCAGCCCCTCTAGCCTCAGGGAAGGACCTCTCAAACCACAGTGCTTCTCAGTAGATGCCGCAGACGGTCCTGCCCCAGCAGAGGGTAAGGGTGAGGGCATGAGGGGGAGGGAGCAAGCACAGGTTATGTGCCAGCCGCACGCCAGGCCCTCTAGGTCTGCCACACAGTTCATCCTCCTGCATCCTTGTGAGTCGAGGGCAGCATCACCATTTGGCAGATGACAGAGGACCAGGGAGGTGTAGTGACTTCTCTGAAGTCACACAGCAGAGGCTGAGCCCAGACCTAGACTGTCTGGCTTTCCCCCCTCCCTTGGGCTCCTCCAGCCCCTTTGGCTTTCATCAGTCAGGATAGGGGTTTGGGCACAAAGCAGAGGATTTGAGTCTGATGTCACTTTTGGAAAGATTTGGGATAACTGCCCTCTCTCGCTCCCCCAGACAAAGCTCTTTTCTGAAAATCCTGATGACCCTTCGGTAACTTGCCAAAACCCTGGGACCCTGAGCCACCCTCTGCCCCCAAATGCCTGGCCAAGTCCATCCCAAAAGAGATGCCCAAGTGCCTGTGGTGGGGAGGTAGGCGGGGCTTGCTGCTCCGCAGGGGCTGGGCCCACTGTCCCCTTGCTGCGCCAACCTGGCGACTGCTACAGTAACAGGGTAACTGCCTGCCCTGTTGACACCCCAAACCCCAGCCTCTGGCTCCGGGCAGCCTTAGACTATGATCCCAAGCCGGCCTCGGCCGCCGGGCAGGTGCTGCCTGTCCACACCCTCACCTTCCCGCCCTGGGAACACCCGGAAGCTGGGGAGAGAATAGCAGAGTCCCTCTCAAAGCCATTTCCCTGCATCTAGCCCCCAGCGCCATGGAGGGTAAGAGCAACCTTGGTGCTAGAACGGCTCTGTCACCCTGTCACTGTCACCACAGGGCTCTCCACCGCTCAGAGCCTTGGTGTCCTCTTCTGTCCCATGAGGAGAGCCGGAGAGTCATGGACGCATTCCTCATTCATCATGACTCCCCCAGAGCCTAGAACAGCCCCCGTCCCCCACATAGCAGGTGTTCAGCAAACATCTGCTGAGCGATGAGCAGTTTCCAAACACTGGCCTATGGGCCAGCTGTGCAGCTGTGTGCGGAGCTGATGGGAACAGATACCCAGACCCTTCCCAAGAGCCCAAGTCAGAATCTTGGTGTGCAGAGGGAAGAGTCTGTGTGCATTTAAGTTTCCTCCAGGTGACCGGGATGCCCTGGCAGGTTTAGGATTCAAGGCATTGGATCATCTCGGAAGTTCCTTCTATCCCTGGGATCTGGAGGGTTAGCATGCCCAGAGACAGGGGCATGGCCTCGATGACCTTCTGAGGTCCCTCCTGGCCACAGAAGTCAGGCAATCCAGGACATTTATGGGCCATGTCTCAGGGACAGGGGGAAGGGGAGGAGGAACGGTGGGCGGGGGTGGGTAACGGGATCTGACGTCCAGGAGCAGTGACTCAGGCCCTCAGCACCATGACAGCGTGTCTGCATTTAGCCACTGGCTCCTGTTTCCCTGGCGAGCGGGAGGCCTCTGGGCCCCCCACCCCCGCCCCTACCCTCTTTCCGTCTTGCCTCGTGCTGGTCACTTCCTGGCAGCCCCATTGGAACCCCTTGGCCAGGATGGGCGACACGGGCCCAGCAGGAACATTCACTAGGATGCAGACCCCCTCTTGCTCTAGCCACTCCCCCCAGCTCCCAGCTCCACACTGCCCCCACCCACAGACCAGCAGCACCAGTGATTATCCGTAGAAGGAGCCCCCCAAGGATGGTGCTCTGTGGGAACCCAAGAAAAGAACAGCTCCCACCTTCAGGAGCCCCTAATCTAATGGGGAAAGTGGGGACCCCTGCACCAGTTGAACCGCCACTCTGACCTCTGCGTGGCTGCAGCAATCACAGAGGCCTTCCTGGAGGAGGAGGAATGACAGCAGGTCTGGGCAGGAAGGGCAGGATTTGGAGAGAAGAGCAGAAACCCCACACTGTAGCCTGGGCAGCGCCCACAGCCCAGAATAGCCTCCCCTGCTTCACCCCTTGCCCCTCAACCCCATGATGTCAGTCCTGGCTCTGCTGAGCTGTGGGTGGCCAGAGAGGGGCTTCTGGGCCAGTCTGTCTCCATACGTGTATGGTCAGGTCACCCCAGCCTCCTGGAGGGTTGTTGTGTTTTTGTTTTTGTTTTTTTAAATTTTTATTTATTTATTTGTCAAAGAGAGAGCGAGCACAGCAGGCAGAGTGGCAGGCAGAGGCAGAGGGAGAAGCAGGCTCCCCGCTCAGCAGGACTGAGCAGGGACTCAATCCCAGGACCCTGGGATCATGACCCAAGCTGATGGCAGCGCTTAATCAACTGAGTCACCCAGGCATCCTGGATTGGTTTTTTGTTTGTTTGTTCAATTTTATTTGTTTATTAGAAAGAGAAGGAATAAGCAAGGAGCAGGGGAGGGGCAGAGGGAGAAGCAGTCTACCTTCCCCAAGTCTGAATAGGGAGACCGATGTGGGGCTGCTTCCCAGGACCCTGGGATGTTGACCTGAACTGAGCCACCTAGGAGCCCTTCCTGGAGGGCTCGGAATCAGAGGCGCCTGGGTCTGAATCCCAGCTCTGCCACTTACCCACATGCAAGCCCATCCCTCTTTGAGAGGCTCCACTTTCCCACCTGTAAAATGGGAACAACAGCTCTTTCCCCAAGCCCAGCTGCGTGGGGATCAAGTGGGGCCTCGCTGGAAAGTTCACAGGCAGGAGGCACTCCAGAAATCAGAGCTAGAATAGCATCTTGCAGAATTCTCCCTTACCTCTCCCTGAAATCCTGCCCCACCACGGCCCCGAGCATCTACTCGGAGCTGGAGCTCAAACAGACAGTTCCCAGTGACATAACCTTCTAGACTTTTAAGGACACTTATCAAAGTATCTGCCCCTGCCCCTAGTCCTGGCCCAACCCCCACCCCGGCCAAGGGCCACCAGCTTCCTCCTCTTGGGGCCCCAAAATGTTCTGAGAGTGGGGAGAGGGCAAGCACAGAATCTGGGTCCCCGTGGGAGCGGGCGGGGGGACAGCTGCACATTCTAGCCCCCCCCCCCCGGCCCTCCCCAAGGGCTATCTCAGGCCTCCCTAAGACACGGCTATAAACATTATCTGTCCTGAGGGAGGAGTCTCTCACACGGGGCCCAACAGGTGGAGGGTTTCCACCTGCCCCACCTTCTGACCTCGCATCTCCTGCTCTCCCCAGAGCCAGGACCTTGGGACCCTGCTGACCTGACCACCCACCACCCAGATCCCCTCTTCCCAAGGATTGGAAGTTTGAGGGAGAGGGCACAGGAAGCAGAAAACCCTATCCTCAAGAAGCTTCCAGTCTGATGGGGGAGGCAGAGTCCCTAGAGCGCACCCCCACCCCAGGCTGATGGGGGAGGCAGGGACACAGACACCACACACACCCCCAAGGTCCTGCAGCAGGCACGGGGGTCCGAGTGGTGAGGGGAACAGGTTGCCCCCGGCCCGTCAAGCTGCGGAGGCCCCAGGCTGGACTTATCGGCCTGGAATGCCGGGCCATGAGCTCAGCCTGGGTCTGCGTGTGTCGGACTGTCAGCAGGGCCGCCTCACCGGAGAAGATTTCCAGCCCCCTCCGGGGCCGAGGCGAGGCCTAAATTTAGCTCGGAGACAAGGGGCTGGCCCCAAGCCCAGGGCCGGTCGGGCCTTATAAAGCGCCGGCAGCCAGGGCCCGGCACGCTCCCCCAGAGCCCGCCGCCCGCACCCTCTCCTGTCCCTCTGCCCGCCTGGCCAGCGCCCGGCTGCCGGCCCGTGGATGAGCCACAGGACCTCCTCCACCTTCAGAGCGGAGAGAAGCTTCCACTCCTCCTCATCCTCATCCTCGTCCTCGTCCTCCTCAGCCTCCCGTGCCCTCCCGGCCCAGGACCCGCCCATGGAGAAAGCCCTCAGCATGTTTTCCGAGGATTTTGGCAGCTTCATGCGGCCCCGCTCAGAGCCCCTGGCCTTCCCAGGCAAGTCGTCAGGGCTCGGAGGGGAGCTGCTCAGGGAGGGGACCCCCTGCTCCAGGGCACCTGTGAATGCTGCTGCCGAGCTGCCCAGAACAGGTGCTGCCCGACCGCAGCCACGTGTAGCCACCGTGACAGATGTGGCCTTCAAGGAACAGCTGTAGGCCCAGGGGTCCGCTCTGACACCAGTGGCCACACAGGGCCCGGGGCCAGGTCCTCCCTGGAGCCCTGGAGGACTGGACAGGGTTGAGGGGTGGGAGGCACCGTCCAGCCTCCAGGCCCGGGCGGGCTGCCGCCCACGGGGTCACTCAGCTGCCCACGGGAAAGGTGGGCTGCAGGAGGCGAGGAGAGGTGGGCGGGGGGAGGGGGAGTTTAGCAACAGCAGCCAAGGGGGAGGCCAGGCTTGCGGGGAGGAGCCGGAAACCGGGTTCTAGAGGCAGGCCTGCCCGGGTCAGCTCACAGCGGACTTCCCCGCAGCCCGGCCCGGGGGACAGGGCAACATCAAGACCCTCAGGGACGCCTATGAGTTTGCGGTGGACGTGAGTGACTTCTCACCTGAAGACATCATCGTCACCACCTCCAACAACCAAATCGAGGTGCGGGCTGAGAAGGTGAGCCTGCCCGCCCAGCCCAGACCCTCATTCCGACGGACCCTCCGCGCAGTGTCCCCACCCCCTTGCCCCTGCTGGGACCCCAGACCCGGACTGCAGACCTTGCTGCTGTCACTTGGAGGCCGAGGGCCACCCCTCCCCACCCACCGCTGCTGCCCCTCCCTGCCCCAAGGCGTGGAGACCCCTCCTTTAAGAGCCAAGGGCAGCTGAGGGAGCCAAGGGGAGGGACGGGAGAGGCGTGCAGGGATGCAGGCAGGGGGCACCAGAGGAGGTGAGGAGAGGAGGCAGCCGAGAGCATGGAGATGGTAGCTGAGTGCGGACAGCTTTTCTGGCAGGCATGTGGGTAGGTGGGGAGAAGAGCCCCCCCACGTGACACCCCTCGAGTCCCTCTTTCCTCGCCCACCCGGAGGCTCAGCCCCTACACTGGGAACCTCCAGTGGGACCCAAGGCCGGGCTGAGACCTTGCCGTTCAGGGTCAGAGGCACTCCAGACCTCACATTTCCTGCACCCAAGGGTCTCAGGGTCACTGGGTCACTAGGGTCTCCCAGTCCCAGGTCCCAGGAGGCCTCTACTGGGAAGGAGGGTGTGGCCCGGCTCGCCCCCAGAGGGCCACAGCCACCGCGGCCCAGCACACAGGGTCTGTCCAAGGCTTCCTGCAGATCCTCTGTGACCTGACTTCCTGTGCTGAGCACAGAGGGCAGGTCGCCCCAGCGCCCCGGCCAGAGAAGCCGAGGACTGTGGGCACCAGGACCAGCGGGCTGCACGTGCCAGCCGGCAACCCCCGCCAGTGACTCAGCCACCCCAGGCTCCTCTGGACACTGTGTGCCGGCCAAGCCCCGGGGGGAGGGGCGGCCCGTCCAGCCAGGGCGGCGGACACCCGATGTGTCTGGGCATCCCAGGGGGCATGGCCCTGCTCTGTGCTGTCTTCTCTTTGCTGCTCAGGAGCTCCAGATTCCGCCACTCAGCTGCTTCCTCCCTGAGCTAGCCCCCCTCCCCCAGCCACTTATCCCCCCACCCCGGGGAGTGCTGGGGCTCCTCTGAGCACCCTGTTGCGCGAAGTCCAGGCCAGCCACAGCCACCCAGGCCAGCCCCTCTGCACCTGAGACTAGAGCCCTCAATGTGGACGCGCGGGAGGTCTGGCTGGCGGGAGAGGAGAGGAAAGGGCTATGGCTTGACCCGCACAGGACCGGGTCGGGGCACCCAGCCCTGACCCATCACCCCTTCCCCAGCTGGCAGCTGATGGCACAGTCATGAACACCTTCGCTCACAAGTGCCAGCTGCCTGAGGACGTGGACCCCACTTCAGTGACGTCGGCGCTGCGGGAGGACGGCAGCCTCACCATCCGGGCCCGGCGCCACCCGCACACGGAGCATGTGCAGCAGACCTTCCGGACGGAGATCAAAATCTGAGGGTCTCCCCCTCCCCGTCCCCTCCCGTTTCCCCTCTTCTGCCCCCACTGGCCTGCCAGAGACGTGTTCCTCACCCCTCATGACAGCTTGCAGGACATCTCAGCTCAAGTTCCAGGCCCTGAGGTGGGTCACCCCCTACCCCTCCGCCCCGCTAAATGGAGGCCTTCTGCTCTCCAGGGCAGGCCAGGGCACCTTTTGCCTCACCAATGGCCCCCAGATTCCAGATGTGGCCTCTTTCACTGAATCCGGAATAAAGGGATTTAGATGGAAAAGGAAGCTCCCAGAGAACCCACTTTGGGGAAGGGGGACAGGGACAGGCACGATCCCCAGGCAAAAAATCTGCAGGACAGACAGACAAATCCTTTGATCTCTGGAGTTGCAGGGCAGGAGCGGAGGGGACAGGGATCTGGGGCCCCCTTGGCCAAGGGGAGCAGGGGAAGCAAAGGCAGATATTAGGCAAAGCTGCTGATCCGAGCCAAACCGCACAGGGAAGCCGGAGGGGACAGCCACGGCGGGGACCCTCCCCTCTGCCATGCCCTATGCCCTAAGCCCCAAGTCTGCTGCCGGGCTGCCTGCCTGTTTCTCCCACTGGCCAGCTATGCCCGGGGGTGGGGGGGGGGCACACAATGTCTGTATATCGCTGGGGTTTTTCCAATACACCTGGTCAGTGATAAACTGCACAACAGCCCCGCCCCCCTTACCTGTTTGTGCCCTCCAGCAAGGCCTCCCTGCGGGGTGGGGCTGCCTTCCTCCCGCTCAGAGACTCCCCCTGCAGACGGGTCACCCAGCTGAGGCGGGAGACAGCATGGACAGGACCTTGGGTCTTCAAGGTTGGGCCCCAGCTTCTTGTCACCCTTCCCTTGTGGCCAGTCACCTCCCCCACCCTTCCCCCTCTTTAATGGATGAATCTATAGGCTTGGTGTGTGTATATACCCCACACGGGCCCACGGCCCTGTCCTTCAAATACTGAGCGATACTGTTATCTAAGTCTGAATTCAGCACATTCAGAAATCAGATTTTGCCATCTCTACTTTTATCAAAAGGGAAACTGAGTCTCTGAACGGTTGAAAGCCCAGCTCACTCATTAAAGGCTGGATTTGAACCCAGGCTGTGAAAGCTACTCTCAAACTGCGCCACGCCCCCCCACACCCCGCCCCTCTGAGTGCCAGGGGGGGCTTCCCCTCATTCTGCCTCTCATGGCCTCTGCACCCTGCCCCACAGCTTCCTGCTGGAGAGAGCCCCGTCATAGGAAGAGCCCCCAACCCAGTTCCCCTCTAGTCTTCAGTCCAGGGCAGGGGACCTCCAGGCAGCTTTCATCCTGGGGAGTCCCACGTATGCCCAGTGGCACTGGCTTGTTCTCCAACATACAGAAGCAGGGGTGTGGGGGGGAGGAAAGGGTGGTTTGCCATAGGTGAGGCCTCCTGGGGCAGGAGGTGGGGCCAGCTTCTCACTTCTGCAGCTCTTAGGTCAGTGTCCTATGGGGTGGCCTCTCACCCCTGCCATTCTGGGGCCCTTAGGGGACGGCTGGGGGGTGGTGGGAGGGGGCATGGGAGGGCCCTAGCATTGTACCCTGCACACACAATAAACAAGAGAAACACAGACTTCTGGAGATCACCTGCCTGAAGTTCTCAAACTTGAGATGGGGCTGGAAGCAGCCAGGGGGAGAAACCCCAGAACAAGCCGACACGCCTTCCCGAGACCTGGGGCCAGTCCTGGCAGCTCAAGGACCCGTGAGTTTGCTCTGGCCTCCTCCCTGGGCTCCCAGACCCACCTGAGCAGGAATCCCAGAATTATGTCCCTGAAAAACCTTGCAGAGACTTCTCTTTCAACTGCCAGGCACCGTCCCAGGCATAAGGACTTCGAAGGCGAGCCAGCTGTCCTGTGCCGCCTACCCGCTGGAAGCCCGTCGTGTGCGAGGACCAGACTGGCAGAGTGAGCCGCTCAGGGTCGCACAGACCCAGCGGCAGGCCAGGCTGGACCCTGGTTGGAGGACTGGCTGGTTCAGGGAGTCTGGGGGCGCTCCGGAGGGACCCCCCCCCCAACACCAGGAGACGCCACTGAAACCCGAGTGCCAGGCGCTCCCCAGAGCAGCTCCCGCTGCAGGCGGGAGGAGGGCAGGAGGGGGAGAGACCGGAGGAGACGGGAGGAGAAGGGAGAGGGGGCGCGGTATTTCCAGCCTCCGTGACTCACTGATTCCACTGGGCTATTTGCAGCCCCGAAACTCATCGGCTCGGGGGTTGGGGGTGGGGCCGGGCCAGCTTCCCTGTCTCCTTCGACCCCCCACCCACGGACAGGCTCACCTTGGCTTCGAGACCCCAGCGATGTCCCTCCCTGGGTCGCGAAGGGGGCGGGGGCTGGGAGGCGGGCAGCCCGGGCTGGGAAAAGGGGCAGCTCCCCCTACGTGGGCGGTGGGGCCCGAATACGCCCTACCCCACCCCCTAAGCCCCAGCAGCCCTCTCCCCAGACCGAGGTTTGGGGAGATGACGATTTAGCAGGGCGCAGAGCAGAAGCTGTGTCCGAGAGAGCCCTCCCACCAAGGTGACCCTGCGGAGGAGGAGGGCCGGGAGGTGGGGAAGGCAGGCCCTCTTTCATCGGCCCCGCCCACCCTGGGCTCCAGGGCTGGCCCTGGCGCTTTGTCTCCCCGGGGGGCCCCCCACCCTTTCCTGGCTAAATATAGGTCTGGCTACAGGCCCTGCGTCCCACCCCACCCCTCCCCGTGAAGAATAATTTTAGCAGCCCCATTCATCGAGCGCTTAGTGTGCGCCAAGCATACTGCTCATCCCCACAATAATTCTGCAAGGTAGGTACCAGAGAGGTTCAGAGAGGTCAAGCAACTGTCCCAAGGTCACCCAGCTTGGAAATGGCATGGCTGGAATTTGAATCCTTGTCCTATGGCTCTAGGAAGTTCTCTGCTGAGTCTAGAAAGTCCAAATCAGCCCCTCCTCCCCGCCGCCCCCCCCCCAACACAACACTACCTGAGGATTAAGTCAGCTCCCCTGCCCCAACCTGGTGGCATCCTGTACAGGGAATACAAACTTGTACATCTTATATAGTTTTTGAGGCAGACCTGGGCAGGAGGGCAGGAGGGCAGGGGAAGTCGAAACGATGCAGCCTTCCAAGGCTGGAGACCTGAGAGGAGGTCCAGGTCCCGCGGTGCCAGAGACCTGGAAGGGTGCCAAGGACCTAGAAAGTTCCGTCTCATTCAGGTCCAAAGCTGCCTCCTCCAGAAAGCCTTCTACAGCTACCGACTCAGGGGCACAGACAAGCCCAAAGAACCCTAGGCCCAGACTTTGTGTTCAAAAGAAAGTGAAACTCAGATGACAGGGGGTGCTTGACTCAGGGTAAGGGCAGACCCTGAGACCACCCACTTGGTTGGCCGGCCTTGTCCCCTTAGGGAGTCACTCCAAACTCCTCCTGGTGTGGTGGGGAAACTGAGGCCCAGGGCGAGAGCCTTCCCCAGGGTCACACAGATGTCAGTGGCAAAGGAGAGATGAAGACTTGGGCCTCTGGAACCTCAGGCGGGGGCATGTCTTCCAGACCAACCCCCTTCATGCCCATGGCCACCTTTCTGTGTCCTAGAGGTAACCCCCACCTCCACAGTGTGTCCCCCCAAGCCCATCTTCCTTCTCCTCAGTCTCCTCGGATCCCAGTTCTGCAGTAGCAGAAGATGCCTTTTTCTGTCTTCTTGCTCCAAGCCTGGTCTGGGAAGGGAGCGAAGTGCGTGTCTGTAGGATGTTTTGAAAAGCTAGCGAGCCTCAGTAAACAGTGGAGGGTCCGCGCAGACTCTGGAGCTGCGGCCCCTGGGTTCGAATCTTAGCTCTGCTGCTTCTGAGCTGTGTGATCCTGAGTAGGTAACACAATCCGCCTGTGCCTCAGTTGTCCCATCTGTACGTGGTGCTTAAGAACTCCAAGGCCAGACTTGATTTTTGATGCATGGAAAGGGCTTGGCACCGGGTAGCCGACTGGAGCTCACGTATGCCATGCTCTGGAAATGCCCAGTAGGGCTCAGCTACCGCGACTAAATCTAATTCAAATGTACCTGGAATCCCCAGTATCAGCCACACTGTCTGGGGTTCTCTCGAGGCCAAGACTCAGGCCAGAGGGGCAGAGATCTTGTCTGGGTCCTGAAGGTGGAGGTGGAGGGGAAAGAAGCCTCTGGAAGCTTTAATTTCCTCATCCCACAAACAAAGATCAGGCACCACCCTCCCAGGGCTGCTAGAAGGAACCGGAAAGAGATGGTATTTTACTATAAGCTCAATAAATGCTAAAGCCTTATTAGAATTGTGCTTGTTTTCTGAGCAAGGGAAGCCAAGTTTCCACCCACCGCGCACTGCCCTCAGGCCGCAGAGGGCCCTGAGGGGCACGGTGACCGGAGTCTGCAGGTGTCCCCGGTAGGAGCCTCTGGGCAGGGGAGGGAGTGATATTTACAGTCAGCACAGCTGGGCAACCCACCCCTGGGCCTGGGGCTCACCATGACAAGCCAGCTGGACCAGTCCCCAGCTCCGAAGCCCTCCAAGGCCTCAAGACTCAGGGACAACTTCTCATGGGAGTCTGGGGGCTACTAGATTGGGTGTGGGCCCTCTGGGCACAAAGCAGGGCTGCAGGCCCTCGGAGCCCCAGAGGAGAAGACAAGACAGCAAATCTGTTCCTACCTTCCATCCTTCTGAGACCTTCCCTCCCTCCCCTCCTTTAAAAAAAAAATATATAATTTTTTAAAAAGATTTATTTAGAAGCCCCTAGGTGGTTCAGTCGGGGAGGCATCTGCCTTCAGCCTGGGTCCTGATCTCGGGGTCCTTGGATCAAGTCCCTCATCGGGCTCCCGGTTCAGCAAGGTGTCTGCTTCTCTCTCTCTCTCTGACCCTCTACCCACTTATGCGCACTCTCTCAAATTAAAATATCTTTAAAAAAAAATAGACTTCTTCAGGGGCGCCTGGGTGGCTCAGTGGGTTAAGGCCTCTGCCTTCGGCTCAGGTCATGATCCCGGGGTCCTGGGTTCGAGCCCCGCATCGGGCTCTTTGCTCAGCAGGGAGCCTGCTTCCCCCTCTCTCTCTGCCTGCCTCCCTGCCTACTTGTGATCTCTGTCTGTCAAATAAATAAATAAATAAAACCTTAAAAAAAATAGACTTCTTTATTTATTTTGCAGGGGAGAGAGAGAACGAGTCAGGGAAAGGCAGACAAAGAGGCAGAGAGAGAATCCCAGGCAGACTCCGTGCTGAATGCAGAGCCTGATCTCGTGACCCTGAGATCATGACCCGAGCCAAAACCAAGAGCCAGATGCTCAACTGACTGAGCCGCCCCGGCACCCATCTCCCCTCCTTCTCACACCATTCTCAACCACCGCATATCATGCATAAACACTTTAAGGCACTGGAGACAGCCCTGGTGAACCACGGCTGCCAGGCTGGAAATACAGTCACTCATTCACACTTTAACTCACTGGTTCACTTTCTTCTATTTATTGATTCATTCCCACAACAGAATTGTTCTGAGTTCTTGCGATATGGGTGGTAGGCAAAGTTCTGAAGCCCAACAACCTTAATTTCCTTTTTTTCTTATAAGATTTTATTTATTTATTTGACAGAGAGAGATAACAAGAGAGGGACCACAAGCATGGGGAAAGGGAGAGGGAGAATCAGACTCCCCACTGAGCAGGGAGCCCATTGCAGGGCTCGATCCCAGGACCCTGGGATCATGACCTGAGCTGAAAGCAGAGGTTTAACGTCTGAGCCACCCAGGTGCCCCCCCAAATGCCCTTAATTTCAATCCTGATTCTGCCACTTGCTAGCTGTGTGACCTTGGGCCAGTGGCTTTCCCTACCTGAGCCTCAGTTTCCACATCTGTAAAATGGGACAGTGCCTCACAGAATTGTGGGTGGAGAGACTAACTGAGCTCTCTCCTCCCCTCCCTGAGTTCCATCTCAGTGAGGGCCATGCTCACCCATTCAGCCCCACACACTCTCTGCACACAGTCCTGGCCCAGGCTGGGGCCTCTGCCCATTGAACAAATGTGAACACAGTGCCGGCCGCCTGGCTCGGGGTCATGGTGGCTTACAGCTGCGGAGTCACACTGCCTGCGGTTTGGATTTGGGCTCTGCCCCTTTTCTTATTTGCAAAATGCCCATAAAAGTCATACCCTCTGCTCTGGTCTGATACGAGAGGAACAGAGGCAGTGTGTGGTGCATATGAAAAAATACATAGTCATGGGGCACCTGGCTGACTCTGTCAGAGAGCAGGCGACTCTTGATCTCAGGGTGGTGAGTTCGAGCCCCAGGCTGGGTATAGAGCACTAAAAAATAAATACACTTAAAATATATATAATAGGGCGCCTGGGTGGCTCAGTGGGTTAAGCTGCTGCCTTCGGCTCAGGTCATGATCTCAGGGTCCTGGGATCGAGTCCCGCATCGGGCTCTCTGCTCAGCAGGGAACCTGCTTCCTCCTCTCAATCTCTCTGCCTGCCTCTCTGCCTACTTGTGATCTCTCTCTGTCAAATAAACAAATAAAAAATCTTTTAAAAAAATTAAAAAAATAAAATCTTTAAAAGTATATGTATATAATATATTTTATATGTAATATAATATATTGTATATGTATATATGTATACGTATAGTCACTGCCGGGATGAAGGGGGTGTTGGTTAGAAGCAAGTTTGGCCTCTGGAAGCATGGACCCCATTGGGCGGCCTGCCCAGGACTCTGGCCCCTTGCCCAGCAGTTCCCTCCCCTACCCGCCCGGCCAGGACAGGCACGGTGCCCTCCAGTCTGATGCTAGGGCGGCACCTGCTGTTACAAAGCTGGACCTGCAGCCACTGGCCCACCCTCTTCCTTGAGGGCCTCGCACTTCCTTCGCAGCGGCGCCTTCCCGCTCTTCCAGTCCGTGCTTCTCCACCGGGGGAGGAGGGAGGTGGGGCAGACGTCGTCCAGATGACTCTTGTCACTACCCGTCTAGACCAAGCCGCCGCCCCCGTTCGTCTGGATTAGAGGCAGGCTCTGAAGCTTCCCAACCCCCTCCTGCGCCCTCACCCTTGCCTTCTGGTCCCAGCACAAGTGCGAGGGAAAGTTTTGTTTTGTTTTTCAGTAAACTCTACGCCCGACCTGGGGCTTGAACTCACAATCCCAAGATCAAGAGTCATAAGCTCAGGGTACCCGGCTGGCCCAGTAGGAAGAACATGCAACTCTTGATCTAGAGGTCTTGAGTTCAAGCCCCACAATGGGTGTAGCGGTTATGTAAATAAATAAATAAATAAACTAACTTAAAAAAAAAAGAGTCACATGCTCTACCCATGGATCCAGCCAGGCGCCCCTACAGGAACTATTTTTGTAAAGGTAGGTCTGGGCATGTCACTCTCCGCTCACAATTTCCAACAGAACCTATCTTACAATAAAATCTGAAGACCTCATCACCGCCTGCCAGGCCTCACATGATGAGGTCCCTGCTGTGTCTCCGGCCACTGTTTCATGTGCACATGCACACGTTGTCTTCCCCCAACCAGAGAACGAGCTCCTTCAGGGTGGGCTCTTGTCTGTCTTATCACGGCTCCAACTGAGGGTCTTGCCCAGAGCACACAGTAGGTGCCCAGTAAACACCTGGTGAGTGAATGAACACTCCAGCCAGACTGAAGGACTCTGTTCCTTCTTCTGGAACACTCCCTAGCCCTGTTCCCTTGCCTTTGTGTGGCTCACTCTCTGGTCACATCTTAGATACCACTTCCTGCAGGAAGCCCTCCCGGATCTCTTCTCCCCAGAGTGGGCTGGACGCCCTCCTTCAGCCCCAGCATTATTCTGTATGCTTTACTGTTGCACTTATCAGAAGGCATAGTAACAGTCGTCTTCCTTTCTTGCCTCCCCCACCAGGCAGGGAGCTCCTGGAGGACGGAGTTATGGCTACTCCCTCTGGATCCCCTCTGCCTCAGAGGGATTCTGCGGAGTGGAATCTCTGTGTAATCTCTTAGCTCTGTGCACCTCAGCTCCCTAACCTGAGCTTCCTCACACAGGCACGCCCAAGGATGTCGCTTCCCTGGTACAGAGCAAACCACCAGTACAACTTGGCTACTAGGGTTTGTAGGAAACTAGCAAAATAGTTGTTAAATAAGTACGTGAACATTTAGTGGTTTTGTTTTTCAGAGAGGGAGGGGATAGGGGCAGAGGGAGAGGGAGAGAGAGAAACTTAAGCAGGTTCCATGTCCAGCACAGAGCTGATGTGGGGCTTGATCTCACGACCCTGAGATCATGACCTGAGCTGAAATCAAGAGTCAGACGCTTCACTAATGGAGCCCCCCAGGGACGTTCAGCAATTTTAACAAGAAATCCTGGAGACGTGCTTCCTCAGCTGAGTTGATAAAGCATTCCGCACACCGCCATCCATCTTGGAACATACACACAACCTCACACACACGCCAGTGACCCCGCTTCCCGCTGGGTAACGTGACTGCCCCCGTGAGGCAGGGACCCCCCCCCACACTCACCCCTTGTATCCCTATGGGCCTGGTATGCAGTAGCTGCTCAGGAAATAAGGCTCTTATGTATCTGATCAAACACGAAACCCCATTACCTTGCTGAGCCCCTCCCGTGCCCTCTCGACCGACAGCTCCCCTTAGCTCCCATTTTGGGTCACCGGGCCCTGCCTGGGGGCCCGAATTTCCCCACCTGGTGTTCGGGTCTCCCAGGGACCCACACCCTGGCCCAAGAGCCAGGATGGCGGCAGACAACTCATTGGGCCTGCCCGTCACCCTGGGGCAACCTGATGCCACGCAGGTCGCCCCGGGACAGGACGCCAGCCAGGTGGCGGAGGGGAGGGTGGATTTTCACGGTGCCGGCTCCTTCTCGTCTTCTACATCATACTTTGTGACCCGCTCAGAGGTCTTTCCCTCCCACCGTATCAGAAAATCTCCGTGCCTCCCATCACCTCCCAGCCCTGCACCCCACGTCAGGTCCTACACAGCACTTGTTCCATCACTGTTCAAAATCACCTTTATTGATTCAGTTATTTTTTAAAAAAAGATTTTATTTATTTATTTATTTGACAGAGAGAGGTCACAAGTAGGCAGAGAGGCAGGCAGAGAGAGAGAGAGGAGGAAGCAGGCTCCCTGCTGAGCAGAGAGCCCAATGCGGGACTCGATCCCAGGACCCTGAGATCATGACCTGAGCCGAAGGCAGAGGCTTTAACCCACTGAGCCACCCAGGCACCCTATTGATTCATTTATTTATTTAACACTTCACCCACCCCCACCGCCCTAGGATAAGCTCCAAGAATGCTGTGCTGTCTTTCCTAGTACTCTGCTGAGCCTGGCGTGCAGAAGATGCGACATTAGGATTTGCTGTAGGATGAACTAGTCTCTTTCCCTACGCAGGGGCCTTAAGGCGAACAAAGATAAGTGGGAGGAAGGAGGAGGCCTTCGAGCGTGTACGTGACGGCTGCTTCGGATGTCCTTGAACGTTCTAATGTTGTTCCTTGGCTCGGGTACAAAGACTTCTGCTTGGCTGGGGAAGGGGGGCTGGGTTTTGGGAACCTCAGTTCGGAGCTCTCCAGCCCGCTGTGCCAACCCCTCCTCCAGGGCCAGGCTCTTCTAGTTACTCTGCCTGCCTGCAGACACAGGAGGAGAGGGCTTTGAGCGAGCCGATGACCGTACCCCAAGCTGAAGACCTTGAGGCCACAGCCTTCAAGGGATTCCCCTTGGCTTCAGGAGCCTCCTGGGGGACCTGTGGACTGACTGGGGAGGAAGCTGGGGCCACCGGCCCTCTGTGGGCTGGCTGGGCCCCCCCAGGGTGGGCCAGGAGTCCCCCACCCACAGGGGCCTCCTGAGTCAGGTGGGGCGGGGTTTCGCCACAGAACAAGATATAGGTCTTCATTGGAGGAGTGACAGGTCCTGGATGAGGACCGGAGGCTCGGGGGGGCACCGGGGGTTCCACCAGGGAGAGCTGTTTGCCACGGGCACAGTCGATAACAAAAGTGAGGTGAGCGGCAGGGATGGCCTTCGGACGGCAGGCAGGCTTCCCACCTGGAAGGAAGGAGACCGAAGGCTTGTGTCAGCACAGTCCGTCCGCTGTGGTTTCCTTCATTCACCTGTTCCTTCCGCCGGGGTTTCACTGCCCAACTGGCTGACACACAAAGATGGGAAGAGAGTGGGGTCTAAGAGCATGGATTTCAGCACGAGGGAGACCTGAGTTGAAATCCCGGCTTTCCCCTACTCAGCCGTCTGCCTTCTGGAACAGAGCCCCGGGGATCAGAGCTTCTGTGTGTAGGAATTTCCCAAGTGGACTCTGGTATGCTGGCGGGGCCGGCGGCGGGGGGGGGGGGGGGGGGCGTGGCGTGGCGCGTGGTGCTAAGGCTCTGCATTTTTTTTTTTTTTTTTTTTTTAAAGATTTATTTATTTATTTATTTGACAGAGAGAAATCACAAGTAGTCGGAGAGGCAGGCAGAGAGAGAGAGAGGGAAGCAGGCTCCCTGCTGAGCAGAGAGCCCGATGCGGGACTCGATCCCAGGACCCTGAGATCATGACCTGAGCTGAAGGCAGCGGCTTAACCCACTGAGCCACCCAGGCGCCCTGCATTTTTTTTTTTAAAGATTTTTTTTTTATCTATTTGACAGAGAGAGAGACATCAGAGAGAGGGAACATAAGCAAGGGGAGTGGGAGAGGGAGAAGCAGGCTCCCCGCTGAGCAGGGAACCTAATGTGGGGCTCGATCCCACACCCCTGGCATCATGATCTGAGCCGAAGGCAGAGGCTTAATGACTGAGCCACCCAGGCACCCCGAGGCTCTGCATTTTTAGCGATTCCCCAGGGAATGCCCATGCTGCTGGTCCACAGACCACACTGTTGAAGTGATGAGGTCCTTGAACAAGAGAAAGGTCCTGCCATCTTTTACAGATGAGGAAACTGAGGCTCGGCTTGTGCAAATGGTGGTCCTCAGGGAGCACCAGGCTGCTCTCCCCTCCCTTCCCTGAAACAACCTCATCCCTAGCCCTGGAGGCCACTGGTAGTGCCTGGAGCCGTCTGAGGATCCAGACGTGCTGGCATTCCTGCAGTCTTACTTTTGTACCCCCCGGACTCAGCTCAGGGAGAAGCCATGAGCCAGTCCCTCCCCCTTATCAATGAAGCAAGGACCAGAGCAGCTCCATGCAAATCCAGAGCCTGGACTCTCCAACAGTGCACTTCTTGAGTTACCTAAATAAATTCTCTTCGCTATGTGCTTTTCCTCACGACACAGTCTTGGAAGGAAGCTCATGTTCTGGTAGGTTCGTTAACACAGGGAATCCACCAAGCCCACCAGCCTGGCTTGAGAATCCTGGCAGTTCCAGGGAGGGTGTCTGCCCTGCCAAGCCCCACCTCAGCTGGTCCTTCTGCGGTGCTGAGGACCCCTGCCCACCACCTCTTACCTGAGCAGGTCTCCAGATCTGTCTCAAGGCCCATGACTCTGGCGCTGGCTTGTTGGTCGCTGGGGGGTTTCCGAGAGCGGGCGGTCACTGCTGCAGCCACAGTGGGAGAACTTCTAGCTCTGGAAGGAGGAGAACGCCTCAGGAGTTTTTCCCAGGATGTAGTTCCCCACCCAAGGATCAGACCTTTTATATTTACCGGATCCGGATCTGCCAGGAGCCGCAGGAACTGGCCCGGGGCAGCTAGCGGATCGCTTTGATGCTCAGGGTTATGTCAACAGAATTGTTGTCAGGTCACCACTGGGAGGCTGTTTTACCGAACAGACACCATTTCTCTCCACTCCAGCCACTTCCCACCCATTCTGTACATCAGTCTGCCCAGACTTCAACAAGAAAATGGATTTCTCAGGGCACCTGTGTGACTTAGTGGTTTAAGCCTCTGCCTTCGGCTCAGGTCATGATCTCAGGGTCCTGGGATCGAGCCCCACCCGCATAGGGCTTTCTGCTCGGCAGGGAGCCTGCTTCCCCCCTCTCTCTGTCTGCCTCTATCCCTATTTGTGATCTCTCTCTCTCTCTGTCAGATAAATAAGTAAATAAATAAAATCTTTAAAAAACAACAAAAAAGAAAGAAAATGGATTTCTCACAACCCTGAATGCTGGGGCCAGATCAAGATGTTCACGGAATCTGTGTTTGGTGAGGACTCACCAGGGATTGGAAACGGCAGGGTCTTCATGGGGCAAAGTGGGCAGGGGTGCTGCCTGGAGTCCCTTGTATCTGGGCACCAACCTCTTCACGAGGACTCCATGCTCATAATCTAATCACCTCCCAAAAGCACCACTTCCAAATCCCACCACACTCGGGATTCCACTTCAGTATATGAATTTGAGGAGGACACGTTTATCGACAGCCTCTTTTAAATCAACCGACTGTTTTTATTGAAAAAAAAAAAGGTATTTACTTTATTAGCACCATTTTTTAAGGGGAGTGTAGTTGACGTGCAATATTGTGTCCGTTTCAGGTGCCTGACAGAGACGTAATGATTTGACATTTACACATAGTAGGAAATGCTCACTGCGGGAAGTGTAGTTACCATCTGTCACGAAAAAAAAATTATTACAATATTATCAGCTACGGTCCCCATTCCCACACTGCACTTTTCATCTTTGTGACTTCTTCATTCTATTTTTAAGTTATTATTATTGTTGTTTTAAGATTTTATTTATTTATTTGAGAGAGAGAGAGCATGCGAGTGAGGGGGAGGAACAGAGGGAGAGGGACAAGCAGACTCCATACAGAGCACAGAGCCTGATGAAGGGCTCGATCTCACGACCCTGAGAGAATGCCCTGAGCCGAAATCAAGAGTCAGTCGCTCAACCCCTGAGATCAAGACCCAGCCACCCAGACACCCTGGCTTATTCGTTTTAAAACTGAAAGTTTGTACCTCCTTATTTTTATTTTTATTTATTTTTATTTTTTTATATTTTTTTAAAGATTTTATTTGTTTATTTGACAGAGAGAGATCACAGTAGGCAGAGAGTTAGGCAGAGAGAGAAGGGGAAGCAGGCTCCCCGCTGAGCAGAGAGCCCGATGCGGGGCTCGATCCCAGGACACTGAGATCATGACCTGAGCCGAAGGCAGCGGCTTAATCCACTGAGCCACCCAGGCGCCCCTGTACATTCTGATTTTTAATTAAATATTTTATTTTTAAGTGATTTCTACACCAAAGGTGGGGCTCAAATTCAGAACCCCAATACCAAAACTCACAACCCTGAGATCAAGAGAGATACATGCTCTAGCAACTAAGTCATCCAGGCTCCCCAGTGTTGTAACTGGAAGTTTGTACCTCTTAATGCCCTTCGCCTATTTTGCCTAACTGCCCACCCCCCCCCAACCCTCTGACAACCACCAGTTTGTTCTCTGTATTCGTGAGTCTGTTTCAGTTTGTTTGCTCATTTGTTGGAAATATACTTTGAAATGAAAATCAGTATTGTTTCATTAAATGTAACAGTATCACCTCTGTACATTACCAGTAACTCTGCATGGCGTAAGAATAGTGCTCCCCCAAAGAATAGTGCTCCCCCAAAGATAGCCCTAGGGCCATGCCCTAGGCCCCGGAACCTGTGAACACGTTTCCTGACACAGCAAAAAATGACTTCAAAAAGTGATTAAGGGCATTCCACTTCTAACATCAATTCTGATGTGTGTGTCTGATTTCTCCCCACGCCAGCAAGCGATTAACTCTACTCTGACACTGTCTACCTAGAATCAGCGAGATTCTACAGATGAAGGGCTCATTCCAACATGACTGCCAGTTCCTCCACTGCTCATGCTAATTGTAATTCCACACTGTCCTCTGTGATTCTGATTTCTAGATCAGAGCTTCCCATGACCCCCTCTTATATGCTAGAGTGGCACACAGAAGTCAGTAAAACATTTTACTTACTAGATTACCAGGTTTTTGTTTTGTTTTGTTTTTTTACAATTTTATTTATTTATTTGACACTGAGAGAAAGCACAAGCCTGCAGAGCAGTTGGCAGAGGGAGAGGGAGAAGCGGGCTCCCCACTGAGCAGAGAGCCTGGTACAGGGCTCCATCCCAGGACCCAGAAATCAGGACCTGAGTCAAAGCAGACGCTTAACCGACTGAACCAGCCAGACACCCCTGGATTACCAGTTTATTATAAAAGTGCGCAACTCAGGAACAGCCAGGTGGAAGAGATGCACAGGGCAGAGGGCGGAGAAAGGGACGGAGCTTCTAACACTCTGTAAGGCCACCATTCTTCCTCGATCTCCCCCAATCTGTTCACAGAGGATTAAATCATTACCCATTAGTGACCGAACTCCACCACCAGCCCCTGCACCCTCCTTGACGTTGGGGGAGGGGGGGCTGAAAGTTCTAATTGGTTCCCCTGGCCACCAGGTCCTTAGGTGATTTAGGGTCTTTCTAAAAGCCAGGTAGGGGTTCCTGGGTGGCTCAGTGGGTTAAAGCCTCTGCGTTCGGCTCAGGGCATGATCCCAGGGTCCTGGGATGGAGCCCTGCATTGAGCCCCGCATCACATGGGGCTTTCTGCTCAGAAGGGAGCCTGCCTCCCTCTCTCTCTCTCTCTGCCTGCCTCTACCTACTTGTGATCGCTGTCTGTCAAATAAATAAATAAAACCTTTAAAAAAAAAAAAAAAGCCAGCTCATGGGGTATCCCAGTGGCTTGGTCGGTGCAGCGTTTAGCTCTTGATTTCCGCTCAGGTCCTGATCTTGGAGCCCTGGGATTGGGCCCGTGTGGGGCTCCATGCTCGGTGCAGAGTCTGCTTGTCCTTCTTCCTCTGTTCCTCCCCCTGCTCACGCTCTCTCTTTCTCTCTCTCAAATTAACAAATAAAAATAAAAATCTTTTAAAATTTTTAAAAATAAAAGTTACCTTGTTAATACATAACAAAAGGTGCCTTTTCTGGGGAAGGAAAGTAAATCATGTTTTTTTTTATTTTTAAAAAGATTTTATTTATTTATTTGACAGAGATCACAAGTAGGCAGAGAGGCAGGCAGAAACAGAGAGAGGAGGAAGCAGGCTCCCCGCTGAGCAGAGAGCCCAATGTGGGACACGATCCCAGGACCCTGGGATCATGACCTGAGCCAAAGGCAGAGGCTTTAACCCACTGAGCCACTCAGGTGCCCCAAAGATACCTTAAAAAAAAAAAAGATTTCATTTGTTCATTTGATAGAGCATAAGCAAAGGGGAGTGGCAGCAGAGGAAGAGGGAGAGGCAGGCTTCCCGTTGAGCAGGGACCCCAATGTGGGGCTCCATCCCAGGACCCTGGGATCATGACCTGAGCCAAAGGCAGAGGCTTAAGTGACCGAGCCACCCAGGCGCCCCCAAAACACACCTTTCTTGCTCTCAGCACCTGGGCAGTTTGAAAGGGTGAGAGGAGTTCTGTGCCAGGAATTGGACAAAGAGCAGATAACATATATTTCTTATGATAAATCACATTGTCACAGGTGTGCACTTTGAAAGGAAGAGATTATCCTGAATTATTTGAGTACAATTCAATCACACTAGTCTTTAAAATTGGAACACATTTCCTGGCTGGGTTAGAAAGAGATGTGTTGATGAAAAAAAGGCCAGAGACAGGACGTGAGACTCACCTGTCATTGCTGGCTTTGAAGAAGGTGTAAAGGGGCCATGAGCCCAGGAATTCGGGCAGCCTCTGTAAACTGGAAAAGGCAAGGAAAGGGATTTTTCCCCCCCAGGACCTTCATGGAGGAACCTCCCTGACAACATCTTAATTTCGGCACAGTGAAACCCATGTCAGGCTTCTGACCAACCGATAATAAACACATGTTGCCTTAAGCCACTAGATTGTGGTACTTTGCTATAGCAGTGACAGAAAACTGATAGTCCCTGCAAAAGCCAAAGAAAATACAATTAAATTCTAGCTGGATATTGTTGCTTGTGTGATTTGACTTAAAACTGACCGGGCACTTGTGGACACCTGTTCTCCTATGATCGTGTGATGAGAAGGGGAAGCCCCAGCTTCCCACCAACACCATCACCCAGGTCTAACCACAGGAAAAATATAGGGAAAACCAAACCAAAGGACATTCTGTCAAATACCTGCCTGGTGCTCCTCAAGCAGTCAAGATCATGAAAAAATAAGACGGAAAAACCATCACGGAAGGAAGGAGACTAAGAGGACAAGGCAACGAAACGCTTTGTGGGATCCTGGATTGGATCCTGGAATCAAGAAGGGATGTTACGGGCGCACCTGGGTGGCTCAGTCGGTGAAGCCGCTGCCTTCAGCTCAGGTCATGATCCCAGGGTCCTTGGATCGAGCCCCACATCCAGCTCTCTGCTAGGCGGGGAGCCTGCTTCCTCCCCACTCTCTCTGCCTGCTTCTCTGCCAACTTGTGATCTGTATCTGTCAAATGAATAAATAAAATATTTTTTTTAAAAAAGGAAATGCATCATTTTACAACCTCTAATGAAATCATTGATTCAGGCAAGGATCTTCAAAGGAAGGAACTGTTAAATGGGAAGTTGATGGGAACTTTCCAAAAAAGGAAAAGTTTTTTGCTCCCACCCAAACCCGCTATTGATCTTAGCACCACTGAGGGGGGCCCTGATGTGACTCAGCAGCATCTAGAACATGCTCTTACCGCAAATGTTGGACCTGAACCTACTTATCCCTCTCCCTTGAATTTGCAGGAAATGGAAGGAGAGAAGAGTTATTCAGATGACGCACGAGGAAGCAAACAGAGAAATGAGGGATGGTCTAGAGGATGTGATTCCAAAGGACATTCTTTAAAAAAAAAAAAAAAAAGATTTTATTAAAAAAGAAGATTTTTTTTTTTTAAATCTTACATCATGGATACGTAAGAGTTGCGCGCTGAGCAATAGGAGGGTTGAATGACCTACTTGGGGTTTGCTTTAAAATACTTTGGAGCGTGGAAGGGGGTGCCTGGATGGTGCACTTGGTTGGCCATCTGAGTCTTGTTTCAGGTCAGGTCATGATCTCAGCATCATGAGATGGAGCTCTGTTCAGGGCTCATGCACAGGGCAGAGTCGGCTGAAGTTTCTCCCTCTCCCTCTGCCTCTGCCCCTGCCCCTCCCTGCCTCGTGGCTCTCTCCCTAAAATAAATAAATAAATATTTTAAAAAATAGTAAATAGATAAATAAAATACTTCAGTCTTTTTTATTTTTACTCACCCAGGGGCACCTGGGTGGCTTAGTTGATTGGGCATCTGACTCTTGATCTCAGTGCAGGTCTAGATCTTGGGATTGCGAGTTCAAGTCCCACATTGGGCTCCATACTGGGCATGGAGCCTACTCAAAAAAATAAGAAAGAAAAAAGAAAGGATGATGTATTAAGTATCTGTAGGCAAACAACTGTTGAATCTGGATGGTGGGCAAATAGAAAATATTTTGTTATTTGTATCTAGTTTAATATTTTATTATATTATTTTATATAGTCCTCTATTTAAAAAAAAATATTTCATTTATTTACTTGACAGAGAGAGAGATCACAAGTAGGCAGAGAGGCAGGCAGAGAGAGAGGGGGAAGCAGACTCCCCACTGAGCAGGGAGCCCAATGTGGGGCTCTATCTCAGGACCCTGAGATCATGACCTGAGCCAAAGGCAGACTCTTAAACCCCTGAGCCACTCAGGTGCCCCTTTATTTATTTATTTTTTAAGATTTATTTATCTACTTTAGAGAGAAAGAGACAGAGAGTATTGGGGGAGAGGGATAGAGAAAATCTTAAGTAGGCTCCACACCCAGCCCAGAGTCCCCTGTGGGGCTGGATCTCACAATCCTGAGATCATGACCTGAGCCAAACTCAAGAGTCTGACACCGAACTGACTGAGCCACCCAGGCACCCCTTCTTTCCTTTATTTTTTTTTTTCTTTTTAAAAGTAAACTCTGTGCCCAACATGGGGCTCAAACTCATGACCCCGAGATCAAGAGTCACACACTCCACCACCTGAGCGAGCCAGTATGCCCTATTCTATCTAGTACTTTATAACATTTTCAGAATGGACGTGAATTTAAAAAGTGTATGTGAAGGATGACTGTGAAGAGTGAAGAAAACCATTTCATGACGAACAGGCAAAGAAAACATCGTTGCATTTATAAGTTAATAATATATTGTTACATAGTTCATGATTTTCAACCTGTGTGTGATCAAATTGATAAGCTAAATTGCATAAATAGACATTTGTCAGTTTATCTACAGCCTTTCAAGTTTATAGCCACACAGTTAGCCAACCACTGAAGTTCTCCTGGTTGGGAAAAGACCCACATGTAAACGATAATTGAGCTTTGGGACATTAGGGTAGGGGGTGGGTGAGGTTTTGGCTGGAGACTCCAGAGACAGTGAGGGGCCCCGTGTGTCCCTCAGACAGCTAAGGGGAGAGGGGATTGGACCGGAGAGGAGGAGTGGGAGGGGGTGGTCTGAAGTAATAGACTGCAGCAACACCACCCCCCCAACCCCCACCTCCCAACGAGTAAGAAATCAGGCAACCAGCATCCTTCACTCATTTCAGCAGCAGGGTATACTGAGCTCCTGCTCTTGGCCACCTAGCCTGAATTTGTAGATTTCCTCCTTTTGGATTGTTCTAAGGAATTTCTGGCATCTCACCTTCATTTAATGAAGAACACTATTGGGTCTCAACTATCAATCAACCAACTGTGCTGTTAGAACCATTCTCAGCTGTTGGATCTGGGATGTTAAAACCCCAAGGTCTCTTGGATTCACTAATATTTATAAATTCAGCCAAGTTTAATCTTATGTTCCTTCCTCCCTGACTTAACACGTCTAAGTTACAGGTGTATTCTCTATGTTTCAGCACACGGATTAGCTGGGGTTTGCTTCTTTTTTATTCCCCCTCCTTGCTTGCTTGCTTTTCTAAATCAGTAATTCACCTCTAGGTCAGACCACGTGCTTGTTCCCTGGGGCACTTTGGACTGGGGCAGATCTGGAAACCAATAAAGGATAATGATCTCTGAGCGGAATCAGCATCTCTTTGCAAAGTAACTTCCTCAGATAAGGACCTACGTGCTTTCCAAGGAAAGCAGGGTCAGTCTCATTCAATGAAAAGAGGGTGCTGCATCCAAGGTAAGAGTTTCACTGAATTTTGGATTTGGAGAGGTCAGGGAACTTAGTCTTTTGCCTCCACCCAAACACCCCCCATCTTAATTGCTAAGTGCCACTCGTTCCCATTCAATGCACCTAGCCAGCCTGTGAATACAACTTCTATTGTAATTGTATTACAATTCAGCAGTACACAGGATCAGCTCTGTCCAATTTTTGGCTACATAAGCCCTGTAGCTACAAGAGAGGAGATAACGTTTTTAGAGTTGTCAGGAATGGCCCTTGTTTCTCTGGTCCTGTCTTGAGCTGAGAATTTAAACCCTAAATATTTCCTTTTTGAAAGTCTTCAGTGCAATTATAAATAGACAGCCTACGTGATAGTCCTTACGGTCCTCCTCCTCTAATGGTAGGTTGTGGCAACTACTCCATCTACTAAAGCCTATCTTTATTAGGCACGTTCCCCCAGGCAACAATACTTAACTGTGATAAGTGATAATATCTTTAATGCCTTGACCCCCTTGGAGGTCAGTTTCCTGCAGAAATAGAAACCTTGCTGGGCATTCTCTTTAAACTTTTTATTTTGAAAAAAAAAATGTAGGTTCACATGCAATTGTTCTTGTGGGTTTTTGTTTTTTTTTTTTAGATTTTATTTATTTATTCAACAGAGAGAGAGAGAGCACAAGCAGCGGGAGCGGCAGGCAGAGGGAGAGGGAGAAGCAGGTCCTCTGCAGAGCAAGAAGCCCCATGCAGGGCTTTATCCCTGGGATCATGAACTAAGCTGAAGGCAGACTCTTCACCAACTGAGCCACCCAGGTGCCCATGTTTTTGTGTTGAGAAAGAGAGAGAGAGCGTGCTGACCACAGAGCCCACAACCCTGAGATCATGACCTGTGCCAAAATCAAGAATCATAAAGAGTCGAACGCTCAACTGAGTGAACCACCCATGCACCCCAGTTCACAAGCCATTGTAAGAAACAATACAGAGCGATCCCACCACCCTTCTTCACCCACTTTCCTCCATGCTCTCATCTTGTGAGGCTATAGTACCATCATATCACAACCAGGATATTGACAGCGATACACAGTCAAGGTACAGAACATTTCCATTGTAAAAGGATCCTTCATGTTGTCTTCAGACTTCTTTTTAAGCAGAAAGGGATTTAATACAGAAAATTAAGTGTTTAACATTATCACAGGGGTTGAAAGAAAGGTCTCTAGAGGGTCCTCTAGTAATATGACTCCCAGAACACCACAGAACTCACCCACCAGAGGCTATTACTTCTGCCACAATCAGGAAGATAAGGAATCAAGAAGTTATCCCCGAGATTATTGCATTCAACATATCACCAGCAAGATCACCATGGGTCTAAATTTGGGACTAGAAGCTGGTTCCCCCACACTAGAATGCTGAGTTTGGCTGTCACCATCTCACAGATGTGTCTGAACACTCCTGAAGCTGGAGACTAGCCGCCATGTGCTGCTGCAAACCCTCACATCTGCGTGACCTTGCTTGCCAGCGGCAACCAGCTAACGTCGGGAGGACCAATAGCTACTGCCTCCCTTCTTCCTTCCATCCAGTCTTACTAACTGGCAGAATCCATCTGTATCTGGAATTCTAACTGCACCTGAGTCTGGGAAATGGAATTTTACCTTTTTAGACTCTGGAGGAATAGACGTTAAGTCTGAGCTGACTACATCCAACACAGATGGACACAGAGGTGTATTTGTGTCCTTTGTGTTGGGAGGACAAGAGGGGTCCTATCAGATTTGCTATGATTTTCCTGTAAAAGAAAAGGGTGAAATCAACTGCTGCTGAGCTTTTTAGGGTCCCTACTGACTGTGAAGGGAAGAGGAGTGACTTGGCCAGACCGACATTTGTTGAAGTTCCTCTCCAGGCTAGCGATCATGAATTTGTAGGGAACAGTCTGTCCCTTAGGGTACTTTGTCCAACTGTGCATGGCTGTTTGGGTGCCAGCAAAGAGAAAAGGCATGCTTGATTTAGTGAGGGTTGGAAAGCTTACCAAATCCATGTCACAGAAAGACAAGAGACCAAAGAAGTTCATGGTGGTGGCAAGAGTGTTATTAAAACCCATGGGAAGGTGCCAGGGTTGCTCAGTCGGTGAAGCGTCTGCCTTTGGCTCAGATCATGATCTCAGGGTCCTGGGATTGAGCCTGCTTCTCCCTGGCCCTCTGCTCCCTACACACATACACATACACTCTCCCCTGCCTGCGACCCCCACCCCCAGCCAGCTCACGCTCTTTCTCAAATAGATAAATAAAATCTAAACAAAACAAACCCTCCTGGGAAATAAACAGGATCGGGAGTAAAGCAAAGAGAAAGCCCACGAACTGTGAGGAAGTAGAGAAGTCAATGGTGTAGAGGTGCTGCAAAGCTGGAAAGAGGCCACAGGACTGTTCGAGTCTGCAGACACTTTTGTTTCCAGCACCCTCCTTCTCAGGCAGGCTAATCCTGGATCTGCCCTAAATAGGAAATGGGGCAACGGTTGGCTCAGGAGGCAGAAAAACATAAGCGGGGATCTGCAACTTGGGAGCCACAACTAGGTTCACGTCCGTGCTCCTCCACTTCTAAGACACTTAACAATGGACAATTCATTTACTCTTCCTGAGGCTCCGTTTTCCCTTCAAAAAGGGGGAGAAAAAGACGATCCATGGTTAGCGAGAAGACTTAATGAGATCATGCACGTAAAGTGCTTAACACAGTGCCTGGCACACAGTAATCGCTGAAAGCGAGAAAGCTGTTACTGTTATATTTGTAATAGAAAACCAAGGAAGGGTTACAATGAGGACAATTCTGAGTGCAGAAGTACTGTAATACAGAACTTCTGGATACGTGAGCGCATGCGCCTGTCCGCGGTCCTCGGTAGCGCAAGCGTTGCGCATGCGCCGGAAGTTGCAGCCGGGAAGCCAGCGAGGTCGGTTCCGCCCGACTCTGACATGGCGGCGCCCTTTGTCTGCTGTGAAGTGCCGTCCCCGGCCTTCTCGCGGCCGTGATGCACCTCCCTCTACAGTGGGGTCCGGGACATGGCAGGTGAGGGTCAACAAGCGCCCGGGGCTGGCCGAGTCCCAGGAGCTGGGCGGAAGCGGCGAAGGATGGGGCGCGGCGGGAAGCCGGGGACGGTTGTGTGGGGGAGGGGAGGGAAGTGGAATGGGAAGGGAACCCGGACTGGGGGGACCCCACGGGGCAGGAGGGTGCGAGGCAGCTGGGGTGGGGGGCGCCGCCAGGCGAGTGGACGCGGAAGGGGCGAGCGGACCCGCAGTTCCTGCGAGGGAGCGCGGGTCGCTCCCCGGGTTGGGTGACACCCCAGCTGGCAGCATCTCCGCCCCCGCCGCCTGGCTGTCACCGTCTCTTGACCCCCCCCTCCCCCGCGCGCCGCGGCGGGTGGTCGTTCTGCGGCCACAGGGTGACGGGGTGCCGGGACAGCTCACTTCAGCGGGTCGGGGCCGGAGGGCATGGGCCTGCCACAACCAGGAGGTGCTGGCAGAGTGGGAGGTCCACACTAACCCCTGTATGAGATTATTTCATTCATTCCTTCCTATCGCAGACGGTGGCCTGGCACCTGATAGGTTGTGAGGATAGAGCTAGTGAACCGGGCCGACTTGCTCCTGGTCTAGTGGTTTCAAGTGTGAACTGTGGAGCCTGGCAGCCAGGGTTTGAGTCCCGGCTCTCTGCTTCCCAGTGGTGTTCTGAAGCACCTTGGGTTCTCGCTCTCTGCCTCAGTTTCCTCAGACCTAAAGCAGACATAGCAATAAAACCTGCCTCCTAAAGTTGTTCTAAAAGGCCGTAGGTATAAAGTGCTGAGAACATTTCCTGGCACAAAGTAAATGCTCTCTGTGTTCATTGCTGCGATTATTCGTTTCACGATCCGGCCGGATGGACGGAAAGCAGAAAAGTTGGAAAGAGTAGAGGCACCTCACTCAGTCTAGGCGAATCCAGGCAGGCGTCTGCTCCCCAAGAAGCAGAGACCAAAATGATGCTTAGGAGAGTGGAGGCAAGAAACACTCCCCAGTTGAAGATGGGGTTTGTGAGAAAGATTAGGGGCCAGTGTAATAATTAAGTTTTTTGCCTAGAGACAGAGCTAAGAGGTAAGACTAAAGAAGCTGGCCAGTGGACTGGTCCTAGGTGACCTTGTAAACCTAGTTAAGGACTTGAAGTTTTAGGTTAATGGGAAGCCATTTAGGAATCAGAGGGGATTAGAATAACCACCTGGCTGTGTGAAGGATGTGGTGAAGCGAGCCGGCCTGGAGAAATGAGGGCGGTCTCCAGTCAGGTTAGAGGCAGAGGGTGGAGAGAGAGGTTTTGGAGAACTGACAGAACTTGGTGATTTCTTAGATGAGGGAGTTAGAGGCAGAGAGGTGTCAGGATTGACCTCCTCTTCTTGACCGGTGGGTGGTGATGCCACCCAGTGTGATAGGGAACAGGATGGGGAGCAGGTGTGAGAAGGGAAGATACATTTAGTTTTGAACATGTGGAAAGTGGTGCCTGTAAGACATTCCAGGGGAACGTCCAGTGGTGAGGTAGCAGTTCTCATTCATCAAAAGTCCCTAAAGTTGGGGAGGGGGGTGTAGTCACTGAGGGTGAGGGTATGAAATGAGAAGCGAGGGCATCTGAGACATCCCGGGGGTGATGCTAATGCTGTAGCAACTCGGGAACCTGGGCACAGTCTTGTTGCTCTTGCTTTTTAATGTTTCGTTATGTCTCTTGCTGAGCAGGTATTCTGAGTGTAGAGACTGGGAGTGGTTTACTCACCTTTATGACCCTGGTGTCCAGCCCCGGGTCTGGCATGCAGCAGGCCAGTAACGATGCAGAGAAACTTGTACTGAGCGCTTACATGGTGCCAGGCTCTTGGCTCAGGGCTCCGGGTTTGCCTGTGTTTCTTGGATGCGTGAAAGGGCAGCTTTTAGGGAGCAGGTGCCTTTCGGGTTCTCATCAGATTTTCTGCTTGGGTGTCTTTGATTCAGGTAATGAGCTGGAGGAAGAGAGCCAAGCTGGAGTTTACGCAGACACACTGTCAGAAAAGAGTAGCCTGGGCTACTTGGAAATCTGAGGTATGTCTGTAATGCTCAAGGATGAAACAACCCAGGAGGTCAGTTTGTTTGTCCTTCTTCTCTAGGCTCAGCGTGACTCAGATCACCCTTTCAAGATAGCTTTTTCTTTCAAGTTATATAGTAATGACAACATCTGAGTTTGGGTGGGAAATTGTGGCTACAGCTACATCATTTATGCTTGGTTTACCAACACAGACCAGACTAGGGCAAATGCTCACACCTTGTTTTAATCACGTACAACCTAACCTAACATGCTCCAGCAAAGCAATTCTGAAACACAGTGGCCAAAACAAACTCAAAGTATATTCCTCTCCTCTCATCAAACGTCTGGAGGGCAGCCAGAGCTGGTAGGGCCTCCTGCTCTATTCTGTGAAGTATCCAGGAACAGGGTTCTAGTGATCATGTGGCTCTCTTTGCTCAAACCCAGGCTTGCATCTCATGGTCAAATTTGGCTGCTGTAGCTCCTGCCATTGTGTATGCACCCCATCTGGCAGAAAGGGAAAGACAGAGTGGGGAGCACATATTCATACCTTTTAAGGTTCTAATGTTTAAAGATACATATTTTTGTGCAGCATGTCCCCAAACATAAGCATCTGGTGTACAACCAAAAAGAACGAATCATGACTGTTCAGGCTGGAGGGAAAGCTGGCTGAGAGAGCCTGCTGGGTCCCCTGTGTGACTAAATTGCTGTCTCTGAGGCTTGGCCCCAGCCTCAGGGGAAAGTCCACGGCATCGGTGGAAGAGGCGAGCTGCTCTGGCTTTGGGTGGGTTGATGTTGCTTGGGCCCAGGGAGTCCAGACTCGTGGATGTATTCAGCGTTTTCTGGGGTAAGTGCTGGGGATGTAGACTCGATGCTGGGCGCAGGGAGCTCTTAGCCATGTGGATGATCACAGTCTAGTGCAAGGAGCAGCGCGGGGGAGGCACAAAGGAGAAGGATGCCGGAGCCTGGAAGGCCCTGCCGGAGCCCGGAAGATTCGGAGTGAGCAGCGCGTTCGGACTGACACCCATTCGGGGCTCCTCAGACAGAGACAGCGAGGACTCTGGTGTCGAGTGCGAATCCCTGCCTGCCCGTGTCTTGACTCTCTGAGGGCCAGTTACTTCACTGTTGTACCTCCATTTCCTCATCTGTCTGACAGGGCCGACAGCATCTAGCTCACAGGATCGTTTAGAGGCTCCTGAGAGATGAAGAGCGTACTTCCCAGGGTTTGCCATGTAAAGGGGACTTACCTCCTGCTGCGGGGCGCGGGGTGGTTCGAAGCCAGGGAGGCCGGCGAGGGCTGCAGTCCACGAAGGCCCACACCCCTAGGGAAACCGGGTTGTGGCCTCCCTGAGGGCAGGAATTATCCAGATGGCGCAGAGGGGATCAGCGACTGCTCTGTGAGTTCTACCAAGCTCTCCGATGAAAGGTGTCCGTCTGTGGATTCTCAGAGAGCATGCTCTGAAAGGTCTGGTGAAGGGTCCTTTGGGAAGGGAAGGATTGCCTCTGCCTGTTTAATTCCCACAAGCTCAAATGCTTCTGGAAAGCCTTCTCCGGGTGCTGCCTGGCTACCCGCTGCTGCTGAGGTCGGAGCTCCTCCTCTGTTGATTTCTTAGCACCCTGTCCTCATCTCCCAGTGCATTCGGATCTCCCATTATAATCGTGGGTTCCTTTGTCTCCCTCTTGGCCCACCAGCATCTCGCAGGCAGAGACAGGGGATCATTTCTTCTGGTAGCCCCACTGTGTACCTCATTTCCCGGGACATAGCTGGTGCTCAGTAAACATTGTCGGAGGGCGGGTGCTCAGCCTTGCTAGGCTGAAGGGGGACTGGCAGTTAGGCTGATCAGAACTCCGGTGTGATGTGCGGTTGGCATGCTATCGCCAGAGGACAGGATGGGTGATCTGATGTCTGATGGTGGATCTCGTATCTGGCGGGAGTGTGGACATAAACTTGGTGAGCTGTGTGACCTGACGATGAGCGTTTACGTCGGGAGATGGTTTTTCTGTCTTTTTCCAGTAGAGCATGGTTTCTCAGCCTTGACATTATTGATCTTTGGGGCTGCATAAATCGTTGCTATGGGCTATCCTGTGCACTCCAGGATGGCTGTGGCATCCCTGGCCTCCACCCAGAGATGCCCGTAATACCCACCCACCCACAGCTCTGGTGGTGGAACGTATCTCCAGACACTGCCAAACATCTCCTGGGATCAGATCATCCCCAGCTGGAACCCTGCAGTACTTCTAAGTCAGGCATCCCTGGGCTTGGACTAGTTCTTGTACTTATCGGATGTGTTCCTTTGGGCAAAATACTCGGCCTCCAAGCCTCAGTTTTCCCAGCTGCAAAGTGGGGATACTGATGACTTCACCCATAACTTTACTGGCTGGAATTATCGAAGAGGTGATGGATGTAAAATGCTTATTGGAGGGGTGCCTGGGTGGCTCAGTGGGTTAAAGCCTCTGCCTTCGGCTCAGGTCATGATCCCAGAGTCCTGGGATCGAGCCCCGCATCGGGCTCTCTGCTCCGTGGGGAGCCTGCTTCCTCCTCTCTCTCCGCCTGCCTCTCTGCCTACTTGTGATCTTTGTCTGTCAAATAAATAAATAAAACCTTTTTTTTCTCTCCCAAGATTTTATTGACCTGAGCCGAAGGCAGAGGCTTTAACCCACTGAGCCACCCAGGTGCCCCAATAAATAAAATCTTTTTTGAAAAAGTGCTTATTGGAGCACTTGACCCATCATTGGTGACTGGTGTTAGGTGTTAGGAGAAAAGGACCCTTGAGAGGGTCAAGCAAGAAAGTTTGCAGAGGAAGAAAAAGAATGTTTGGTAGAGGGATATGCACAAGGTGCACAAATCAGGAGGTTCTGAAGAATGCAGCGTGGAGGGGCATCGGGTGGCACCGCTGGTTAAACGTGTGACTCTTGGTTTCCACTCAAGTCGTAATCTCAGGGTCGTGGGTTCAAGCCCATCAGGCCCAGCGCTCAGTGCAGAGTCGGCTTGAGATTCTCTCTCCCTGTTCCTTTGCCCCCCCGCCCTCCCGACTCATACTCTCTCTCTCTCTCATGTAAATAAATGAATCTTTAAAAAAAAAACAACGCTTGGCTTCTGTGCCTGACGCAGTTCCCCTCCCAGATAGCTGTTAGTAGTATCTGCGGGTCCTTCCAAAGCTCTTCTGTCCATCGGTCTGTCCCTGTGTTGTCCTGGGAAGACCGTTTTTTAAGGAGTCACATGGTTTGATTAGGTTGCATGGGCGGAGCCCCTGTGGGTCTGAGGGCAGCGGTTGTGGGCGGGGCTTCGGGGTGCGGCCAGTTTGCTGTGTAAAAGACTAGGAGGCTCACTCTTTCCCGGAATTCCTCAAAGGGTGGTGCCCGGGTGGTGGTGAGAAGGGACCCAGACTCCCAGACATCGTGTCTCGGCAGGGTGGCACCACAAAAGGGAGGGACCCAGCCCGAGAGAAAATGAAAAACTTCAAATACATTGTGTGCCCAAAACATGTTGTCTTCGAGACTATTATCTCCTTTTGCCCGTCACAGTTTCTAGATGACTGAAATAACAAAGGTCAAAGAGGAAGCCTTTCAGCACTGAGGGGTTTCTGGGTTGTCTGCAGGCGTGTGTATTGAGTGTCAGCACGGGGGCCTGGCCTTCTCAGAGGTGCTGGGGCCAGCAGCAGCTTGACCTCAAGTCCAAGGGCTACTCCCTCATGTCATCACCACCGCTTCTACAGGAAACCAGGGCTTGGGCTCAGGGAGTCAGGCCTACTGGTGGGGAACTGGAGACTGAAGCCTTGAGCTTCAAAGGAAGAAAGCCAAAGGTCTGTTTAGAATGGAGAGTTGCGGGCGCCTGGGTGGCTCAGTGGGTTAAGCCGCTGCCTTCGGCTCAGGTCATGGTCTCAGGGTCCTGGGATCGAGTCCCGCATCGGGCTCTCTGCTCAGCAGGGAGCCTGCTTCCCTTCCTCTCTCTCTGCCTGCCTCTCCGTCTACTTGTGATTTCTCTCTGTCAAATAAAAAAAAAAAAAAAAAAAAAAGAATGGAGAGTTGCTCACTCCTGTCTACACAGCCGGCTGCAGGCAGAGCTCGGAGGGGGAGTTCCAGCTGAGGGTGGGACTGGCCAGAAAGCAGATGTGGTGGGTTTTGTTGTAGCATCAGAAACCTGCCAGAGGACTTGGTGAGGAGAGCTGACACTGCGGGACATCCAGGCGGGTTGTCGAGAGAGTAAATGCTGCGAGCCCTCATCACAAAAAATATGTTTTCTTTTCCTTTCTGTGTCCCTATGAGAAATGGCCTGAACCTGCCGCGGTCATCATGTCACAGCACATGGGAATTCAAACCATCCAAGTTCACCTTCAGCGGACACAGTGATGTGTGTCAATTATTTCTCAGTAAAACTGGGAAAAAAAACAAACCAAAAAAGAAAGAAAAGCACCGAGCTTCTTATCCTAAGAGCCCTGGCCGTGGAGCCCGTCTCCCCACCCCACCCACACCACTTCCCATGCTGGAACTGTTCAACCAAGAGGCCACCTTCCTGTCCCGAATGGGAGGCGCTGCCGCCCAGCGGGAAGCTGTGTCTCCACCAGCTCCGAAGCCTGGTGGGTGAAGCCCTTCTCATTCCGGTAGTCCCAGGGCGGCCGTGGGCCCGGTCACGGACTTTCCTGGTTCACTGTAACTCCGCTGCCCAAGTTCATGCTTCCAAACATTGTTTCAAGTCAGAAAGAACATTGTTTAATTTTGTAAGTTGTTAAATATTGAGTAGATACAAAGGAACACGCACAGTATAAAGAATAAAGATACAAGGAAACCCATGTGCCCAGCAGTCAGTTTACAAGTGAGAATGTTACCATTAGCTTTGGATGCCCCCTCCCTGATCCTGGTCGTCTCACCCCCAGGTCATTGGAGTTTTGCTTTTATCACTGACTTGCCTTTCTGTAAAGTTTGACCATGTGTGTTCGTATTCCCAGACAATGTATTGTCTCATTGTGCGTGCCATTGAACTTAACATAATAGCGTTGTTTCCTTTGGTGTCTTATGTGGTTGGCTTAGCGTGTGTTCTGGAAGGTAATCCATGGTGCCCATAGTTGCACTTGGCTTTCTCAGATGGATATGTCCCATTGCAAGAGAATTTATTTGTCCTTTCTCTTGCTGATGGACGTTTAGATTGTTTTCGGTATTTGCTGAGACAGTGATGCTATGGACGTTTCTGGAACGCACATGCCACGTCTGCAGGGCGTGGACCCAGGAGTGGGGCTGCATCACAGCGCGTGTGAGCTTCAGCTCGACCAAATAATGCCTGACTATTTCCAGAATGCTTTCCCCAGTTCACAGTTGAACTGACAATTCTGCTTGTTTCACATCCTCCCAACTCTGGTTTTACTTGACTTGAAAATTTTTAGCAGTCTGATGGGAGTGATATCTCATGTGGTTTTGATTTGCATTTTCATGATTATTAGTGGGCTAAGCATCTTTTCATATACTTATTGGTCACTCAGGCTTCAGCTTCTGTGAAACAGCTGCTTAAATCTTTTGTTCAGCTTCCTTTCCCGTTGTCTTTTTCTTGTATATAGACTTCTCGTTTGTTTTTGGTTTTTATTTTGTATACAAATCCTTCATTAGTTATATGTGCTTTAACTCCCTGTTTCCATTTTATGGCTAGTCTTTTCACTGGAGGTTTTTTTTTTTTTTAAAACAAATTCTGAATTTTAAGGTTCATCACTGTTTTTCTTTTATGGTTAGTGCTTTACGTTCCTTTTGAAGAACTTCATCTCTACTTCAAGTTTATAAAGGTAATCCCATAAGTATTGTCTTCCAAACATTTTGTGATTTTGTGTTTTACATTAAGGCTTTCAGCCCATTTAAGATTATTTTTGTGTGTATTATGAGGTAAGGAGCTCATTCAGTTTTTTTAGTAAGTGTACCAAATTGTCCTAGTACTATTTATTGAAAAAAAATGCATCCCTTTCTTGTGGATCTGTGTATGTCACCAGTAACCATTATAATATAGTGAGTGTCCACAAATGTGTGGATCTGTTCCTGAGTTCTTTACCATTTGTTCTCTATCTCTGTCCTGATATCACACTGACTTAATGACTAAATTTTTATGTAACAGTTTCTTGGCATCTGGTAAGGTCTTGGCCCTTTGCTCTTCCATCTTCATTTTATTTTAAGAATTTATTTATTTGACAGAGAGAGACACAGCAAGAGAGGGAATACAAACAAGGGGAGTGGGAGAGGGAGAAGCAGACCTCCTGCCCAGCAGGGAGTCTGATGTGGGGCTTGATCTTAGGACCCTGGGATCATGACCTGAGCTGAAGGCGGAAGCTTAAGGACTGAGCCACCCGGGCGCCCTATCTTCCCTTTAGATTGTGCTTGTCAAATTCCATAAAAATTGTTGCAGTCTTTTATTAGCATTGCTTTCATCTTATTCCACATCAATTTGGATAGAATTAACATTCTTAGGATATTGAACCTTCCATGAACATGGTATATCTCTTAGTTTATATAACTTACCAAAGTCTAACTTAAGTCTCTCACACCCTCCTCTCAAACAGTTAAGGATCTTAGCACACTTTAATTCCCATCACTCCTTCCTTTTATTCTGTAGGTGGGTATTTTAGTTCTTTTTAAATTTTTAGAAGACATAATTAGCTCAGTATTGTTTAGATTTACTCATTTATTATTGACTAGATCTCATCCCTTTTTGCATTTAATACTTTCATTCTGGCATCATTTTTTATCTGCCTGAAGTGTATCTGCCTGACTTAATCATTATGATGTGTGAATTTGGGCTCTCGTCTGTTTGGGGACCATCTAGGGATTTTACCCTCCTCCCATTTGATGCCAAGATTTGATATAGACAGTTTTCTGTGCAGTCTCCCCCCCCCACCCCACTGACTTGAAACTCTCTGTGGCCCCAGCTTTATTCTGGAGGGCACTCCCATAAGACCTCTGCCCTTGGGAGGGAGAGGGAACCCCTGCTTGCTCTGTCCTGCAGATGGCTTTGACGCCCACCCTCAAAACTCCACTTGCTCTCCATACTCCAGCCTCTGCTTGACTTTGTTTGACCCCTCAGTGTTCCTTACTGACTTGCCAGTTCTTTGGTGCATTTTAAAAGCTGTCTCACAAGTCCTCTTCAGCATTTGCAGATGTTTGCTCTGAGACTTGGCTTGGGTACCTGCTGTGCCATGCCTCCAGAAAATCAAGATGTTTCTGAGTCTTAATTTTGTGTTTCATCTGGAAACAGATTTGAATGAAGACTTAGTGATGTCCACTTAGGGCTTTTATGAGATGTTTTGTAACCTTATTAGTATAAGGAGAAGGTGTGGGTAAGTGCCAATTAATGAAAGAGAATTTGCCCTTTGGGGACAAGCTAAGGATCTGTAGAGCCTAGTATTCCATGTCTGTCTATTTGTCTATGGAAATTTTTGTCTTTTTCTGAAGTGGAAAGTTCTTATCTTTTAGAGTATCTGGACGTGGCCTTGAATCTGGTGTGTCAGTGCTACCTAGGTCTGCTGACAACCCCTTTAAGCTTGATTGGCTTCTCTGCCAGCTGGGGGCCATTGGGGAGCCTTTCCACAGGATCACTGCTGGGATGGATGAAGTAGCCTATAGCCTGAAACCCTTTGCAGGCAGCCCCGGCAGCCATTCCCGTTACCTCTTCGGAAACAAAGAGCCTCTGATTTCTGTAACCTCCCGCTGCTTCACAGGGTGGCACTTACGTATTAACAAGGCTGTGTTTTCTCTGGGTGCAGCCCCACAGCCCTACCCACAGCCCTTTCCCAGGACTCCCAGTTTCCCTCCAGCTGGGTGAAATCCCCAATCAGACTGGGAAACCATAGCATCTGCACTGTGGGTTCTCAGATCAGTTACCAACATCCAAGCATTAGCTTTTACCCAGCGAACAAATGAATTCAAACTTTGCCTCATGTGGGCAGGCTGCCGTCTAGACAAAGGTACCATTTCATTGAACACGCCCTGGCCCAGGGTGGAAACGGTCTTTTAGATTTTTGCCAGTTTGATCCTGGAAGTGGTATCTTGTACTTCTTTTCTTTTTTTAAAAAAAGATTTTATTTATTTATTTGACAGAGAGAAAGAGATCACAAGTAGGCAGAAAGGCGGGGGTGGGGTTGGGGAGCAGGCTCCCCGCTGAGCAGAGAGCCGATGCAGGCCTCAAATCCAGGACCCTGAGATCATGACCTGAGCCAAAGGCAGAGGCTTAACCCACTGAGCCACCCAGGTGCCCCACTTTATATTTCTTTATTAGTCAGGCTGAACATCTTTTTCCCATACAGAATATATTGACCACTGATGTTTCTTTTATGAACTGCTTCTTCATTTCTTTGACTCATTTTGCTGTTGGGAGATTTTTTTTCTTACTAATTGTTTGTAACAGCTTTGTTGAGATATTCACGTTGTGCACAAGTCACCCATTTAAAGTGTACAGTTAAATGGCTTGCGGCACATTCCCAGAGTTGTGCAGTTCTCACCACTATTTTCAAGGCATTGTCATTATCTCAGAAAGAAACCCACCACCCATCTGCAGTCACTCCCCCTCCTCTGTCTCTGTCAGCCCTCG